>NW_019525138.1:2081362-2084999 GCF_002814215.2 Seriola lalandi dorsalis
CCCTCCTAGTGCAGCTGCTAGCTAAAAGCCTTCATTAATTACGACCATTTTTTTCCTCTTCATTTACTTAATTAAAACAGTGGCCTGTGTTTTCTTCCTTATTACTCTACACTTTCTTCTCTTTTTTCTTCAAATTACTCCTCCCCTTTTCCTCATCCTCCCATGTGTGAGCCAAACCCCTTACTACAAATCTTTAACATTAAAAACAAACACAAAACAATTCATCTTAAACTTTATCATACCTCACAAACTGCAAACTTTTCAGAGCTAGGTAATAATGGGACTGATAAAGGTAGAATTATTGGTTGTGTAAGTGAGTTATTGAGCAATATTTTAAATGCTAGTGAATCCACTCATTTTCTACATCTGTCTACACCTGTGTTTTAGGTGTAGACAGGATGAGACATTCTGGACAAGGTTGACAGATATCTGGATGCAGACTTTGAGGGCAGGACTGGGTTACCAACAGATTCATGTTAGAAGGTTTATCAGACACCAATGCTGCCAATACTTCAAAGCAACCATCATCTTATCCTCCGTCAGTGTTTTTTCCCCACAAGAAAAAAGCAAATTTAGCTTAAAATGTGACTCTTGCTGGCAGTTTTGAATCATTGAATGATCATGAATCATTCTATTTCAGAGATATTGAAGCTTTAAGAAATGTATGATTTGAATATTAATGCTTGAGGTGTCTCATCATATGCCAAAAAAAGCCATGATGGTTGTCTTTTGCTCGTCCTATTGTCCTGCCCCTTTTTGTGCTAATTGAGATTTTTACATGTGTCAGCGAGTGTCAGGGAATTTATTCACTACTTTGTTTAGTGAGTATCACAAAGAAAACCTATGAAACTTATACATCTATGCTCATGTACATACAGCAATCAAAAACACACAGTCACATTATTTCCCTTCACTAATGTCCTAACTGCCTTGTGCACAAAATCCCTCTCAATTAAACAAAAGCCAAGAGGAAAAAGGGAGGAAAGTTTCTTTGGAGGAAAGAGAGAAGTTCATTTTAATATTCTTATTACAAACAAAGGTTCTACACTGAATACTGATTGGAGCTTTTTCATCTTTGATGTTGCAGGCTAGCCTTTACAGAGGAGGGTGCAGTCGCTTCACTCCCTACTAGAAAAGAGAGAGACACGTCCCCTTTCCTTCCCCGCAAAACAGACAAAAAAAAAAAACAAAAAACAAAACAACAACAAAAGAAATCACTAAATAACCATCATTACCCTCTTTATGGAAAACTAAAAACAAAATGCTTCCAGATGGCAAATGTGACCCTGAAATGCAAGAATCGTTCTCAAGTTGCTTCCCTTTCTACAGAGTGTACACATTGTCATTTATTAATGTCATGTACTTATTTTGGAAAAGAACATTTTTGTTACTCTGTTTTGACTCGAATGTATTTGCAATGAAATGTCTGTGGTGGAAAAAAGACGAAGTGGGGAAAGAGTTGATGAAGAGAACTTTTAGTCTTCTTCTTCTCACTCTTTCTCTCTTTTATTGCTCTGCAACTCAGCTCCTTTGGAGTGGCCTTTTGCGCTAGTTTTAATTCCATCTAATTTCCCTACCTTTATTGTTTCAATTAGTCATTTCCCCCATATACATTAAGAGCACTAATGTTCAGCAATTCCAGATTGGGCAACAAATTTCGGATTGGATTTATTAAGTAAATGATACAGCCATTCCACCCCCTGACAGAACTGGCTCCATTGTAAGTGAGCCAATAACTGGAGCTGAGTTTCAGACTGTCTTAATGGGACTCAGAGCTGTTGAGCCCAAAGGAGGTGAAACTGTAAAAAAAAAAAAAAAAAAAAAAATGGCTCCCAGGAAGTGATGCATTAAGAAACTCAGAAAGTGAGAGGAAGAGCGTGATATATTACTGAATCTGAATGCAGGAGGAAGTGATGTATAGCAGGGTGTGGAGCAAGAGCTATGGCAGCCATTGCAAAATGGGCAGCAGTGTGTTAGAGCCCATTGATCGCTGGCATAGTGCCAGAGGCATGAGGTATCCCATTACTGCTGAATGGCTTTAAAGGAGAACACTACATGATTTCCACACAGGGCTTCTCACTATTTCATGCCCTCACATCCTGCACACACAAAGCAATAATCCCACTTTTGCTGTATATGTATATGTAGGAATACTGACAATTATTTTTGACTTATTAGTGAACAGATGTGAGGGTGTCATCTTGAATTTACCTTTCTTTTATTTTTTTTCTTTTAATACTGTTTTGTTAAAGCTGCATTAATTACATTTTGGCCACTAGGGGGCAGAACAATATCAAAACATCCTGAAGGATACAGCCACCACTTATCACAGGCTTACATTGTTAGGGCTAACATGTTAGTGTTTGTGTCCACCGGATGAATGTCAATCAAATATTCACTCTCCTTTTTACTCAAATCTAATGAATTTCATTTCATTTCACTGTCGTCAGTCTGACGTCCTGCTAATAAGAGACCTGACCAGTCAGTAGTGAATCACATATCTGTCCCATAGATGGGATTTGGATGCTGGATGCAGATGTTTTGAGATAAGATACAAAATACCAGCTGTGTCCAAATTAAGGGGCCACATCCTTCGAATGCTGCATTTGACACCTGATTGCATCACAGCGGCGTTACTATGCTGTCCCATTTTGAAAGCTCCATCAAATGCGGCTTGGAAATGGCGTCCTTCTTTTCCCAGGCCATGAAAGATTCAGAGGGTGGATCCTTCGCAACCAAATGTATCCCAAGACTACACTTTTTAATGTAAGTACTATTTTTCAATTCAATTAAATATTTAAAGCTACAAATGTTAAAAACCAAGGATAATTAAAACCTCAAATTTTCATTTGAATAATACGGCTAAGGGACGTGTTAAGTTATGTGATGCTAGCTAGCTACTTCGAGCCACTGCGCTTACTGTAGCTCAGCTGCTCACATCCAATCTATGTCACAGTGTTTGAAAGTCTTTAAAGCATTCACTTTCAAATTTAAGAGATTCAAAGGCCGACTTCTATCTTACCAGAATGGCAATTTTATAGATAATGTATACTTCATGTGATGCATATAAATGGACCAAGGTGAACAGATTTAGACAGGATGTGGACCCAGACAGTTTAACATCACTTTCAAAGTCCAGTACAGACGTTGGTATTGATAAGATTATTGATCTTGGTTAATTTGCTACTTAAGCTGCTTTTGTTTGTCGGTGTGAAGCAAAACTTACTCTGACATTTCATTTTGTTTTAGGAAGCACGGAGCAGACAGAATGATGACCTGTTCACCGGAGCTAAATATTCAGCCACTGTAGCTTGGAGGTGAAGCAACAATAGGCCATTTGTAATATCCTTTTTCTTTGTTGTGTTATTTCTAGTGCTTTCAGGGATGGTGTATGTACATGTGATTTTAAACTGAAATTACATTTGTTTTAATCATGCAAGTTAATAAACACACTTGTTTGAAGTTAGAAGTTTGTTTCGCTGCTGTTGTTGTGGACTACATGCTATAATTGATTTTCTCTGCCTCAGGATGGCAAGTGTTCAGGGTCAGGAGAGGGAGTGAGGGGGAAACCCACTGCTGCAACTTGGCCATGGTTTGTCCTCGTGGATGAGGTGTTGGGACAGAGGCATTCCACCCC
>NW_019525138.1:2085019-2096560 GCF_002814215.2 Seriola lalandi dorsalis
TACCTACATCCCTGAGGACACACCAGGGCCAAGTGCAGCAGTGGATGACCAGGAGGAGGAGGAGGAGGAAAGCCAGCCAGCAGCAGAGGAAAGAAAGAGAGAGAGGGAATGAGCCTCCTCGGGTGATAAAAAGAAGACATGAGGTCACAGAGAGAGGCAGGAGAGGGTCATCTCTCTACACGAAAGATTAGTTGAGAAGAAAAAATTGAATTAATTAAAATAAAGTATGTGTTAAATACATTGTTTATTTCATTTGCAGCGATCTTTACAACTATGTAAAACAACAAAACTTTAATGTCTGCAGGTCCTTAAATAGTCATGAATTAAAAATCTATATCATAAGTTGGTGTTAATGTGTACTTTTGCTCAGCTGGACCTAGATGGGCAGCCACAATAAAGACCCTGCTATATTCTGTCATCTTGGGTGGTCTCCCGTGTGTGTGTGGAGATACCACCAGGTCTCCTCCAGGGTCTTTGGGAGGTGGACAATGAAAAAAGGTATTCCAAACACTCTGGAGACCACCCTGTATGATGTCCCACTTACCAGCAAGAGAAACACCAGGGTCTCAATCATGGCAACCCGAAAATCAGGCCATCCAGCACAGGAACACTAGGTTTATTCTGCAGTTCAGGGATTTATTTATCTACCTACATAGCCTTTTTTTAGCTGATTAATAACAAAACAATTTTTTCATATAAAGTGAGATATGGGGTATTTTCAGTAGTGCATTCAGATCCTTTACTGATATCATACTGTGAAAACACTCTAAAAGGCTTAATTCTAAATCTTGCTCAAGTAAAACTATGTATAAATTATCAGCAAAGTATGAAAAGTACTCAGTAAAATGGTCCCTGTCAATGTTTTTTCAGTGTTTAAGGTTGAGCTCGTTTTATCTACTTTATATCTTGTTTGGTGGTTTAATCTACAGCAAAGCATCATATTCTATAAGATCATCATATGTTGATCAGCATATGCTCATGAAGAGTCGGCTCTTGGTAAACAGCCTGTTCTCAGCTCTGTGACAGTGAATTTTCCATCTGATCTAAGGGGGTTTTAAATTGTTAATTAGCTTAAGAAGTAGGAGAATTTTCTCAACACTTATTCCCTGAGTTTTTCACAAACATTCAAAATCAACACAGTTTTAGATACATGGTTTTCACTGGACAGGAAGAGTATGAAAAATAGTAATCTGAAAAGTAGCTTGTTATTAAAGCTGTCAGTAGTGGAGTTTAAATATAAGTTATATTGAATGGAAATACTCACGTAAAATGCAAATACCTTGAATTTGTGCTTGTACTTTTAAATATAAAATCATATTGTCAAAGTGAAATGACATTAGCTATACATTAAAGGAGCTATTTGTAAGTTTTTGCTATTGCTACATAGCCAACATTAACAGCTGTTTACTTACCAGACTAGTCGAGAGCTTCATCCATTGTTGTGTTTTCAATACAAGACGTTATACTACACAGCGCTACTTCTTCAGGGCAGACTGGATGCTACAGTGACTCTGTATCACAGAGTGTCAAGATGGGCCAGCAAGGCTAGGGCTAGCTGGTTAGCATGCTAACATCAGTGGAAGAAAATAAGTGAGTAATAGAAGCAAAACAAGAGGATTGCATTTCACCTCTGGAGACAGCTGTTGGCAAGTGAATGAATGTCGTTAAATGCTGAACTCACTCAGAGTTTCTTCTAGACTGACCAGTAAACAGCTGTTAATGCTCATGTTAGCTATGTAGCAATAGCAAAACTCACAAATAACAAATGTTAACTGGCTAATGTTAGCATTGTTGTTGGCTAAAAGTGCACCCATTTGTTTTACCTGACCACGGTCCTCTCTCAATCTGAGATATTTTATACGCTGGCGGTGAGGCATCCCCAACTCCTCTAATAAATTATTTAAATTAACAAATCAATACATTTCTGGCTCCGTCTTTTAGCTGTTGGCATGCTAGGTGACAGGACCAGTGCTTCGTGACACATTGGTAAGCACTGTTGATGCCAACGGAAAATCCTTTGTAGACCAGACCGTCATAGTCTACTAAAGCTACGAAAATCATACATTCGTAGATCACGTCCTTGGGCAGATGCGCCCCCTGAATTAAAGGTGCACTATGCATTCCCGCATGGTTTCAGCGCAATTTTATTCATCTCCCCTTGATCCGCTAGCTGCCCGACCCCTGAATACACTGTGAAAAAGTGCGATCTCTGGAGACAACACAGGCGTCGGGCACAGGCTGCGTCCCAAAACATAACAAACCACGTTCCAGCCAATCACCGACAAGATAGTTGGGGGAGGGGGTGGGGGTTAGTGCGCGTGCACATATGGGGGGGGCAGTGAGCAGAGTTGATAGAGTAGCGTGAGTATCTGAGAGTAGATAGCTGGACGGCGCCGTGAACTAGGTTTAACGACTCAGCGATATATTTTGGAAAATGGCCGAGGCACGAACACGACCAAAGAAAAGACATTCGGATGAATATATGGCGAGGAGGAGAGAAATGGAGAAAGAACGAATGAAGACTCGCATTTATATTGGGGGATCGATTCAAAGGTAGCGAGAACTCGGCCGGCAGAAGGGCTTCCAGTCCGACGCAAACATGCTCTGTTTTGTTTGGTATTTACTTGGAACGTCAACAGAAGTAACGTCATGCAGGAATGCATAGTGCACCTTTAATACAGCTAATGTCTAGCAGTGACCTGAGTCCAGCCTTTTTGTGTAAGCTATCAGGCTTCTAAATTCATCCTGCAGGATCATTTCTCATTTTGTTCGGTTTAGATTGGCTGAAATGGAAACAGGCGTAGATCCATAGATGAAACCCAAGTGTCGCTTTACTCTCCATCCTATTGGACATCAAGTAGAAGGAGGACATACGACATGCATGATGCTCAGATCAGTTGCTGTAGTTAAAACTCAGCTGCAGGGGATCTGGGTGTGTTATTGGACACTGTAACAAAACTTGGGAGTGAATCTCCAACTTTAAGGGATGATACCCGCCTGATACATCAACAAACTAATGGCCTAGCCTCGACATGCAACAAGCAACACAGCCAACACTCCCTAATACACACCCAAGCACTCAGTTATCCACCAATCTCACTCCCGCTCTCCCAGTCAGACGTACACACACAGACTCTCCCACCAGTAAATAGCATCTGTGCCTGCTGCGTCTGATGGGATCGTAAAGAGAGGAGTCAGTATCACAGGAAGAAAGGGGAGTGTGAAAAGGAGCAGCAACCGAGGCAATTTACCCTACAGATTAGAGATAAGAGAGTTCAGTCAATAAGCACTGATCTCATTTGAAGATATACCAGACTGAAAAGACACACACACACACACATACACACACACATTCACACTAGTTGGTCTGTTGCTGTCACTGTTGTGTCTTTTCTCTTGCTCTGTTGCTGTTTCCTCTGAGGATGAGGCCATAGTTACAGTAAATATGTGTTGGACAAATTCCCCACTCCCCATCTAACCACACATCTTTTTTTCTTTCTTTACACAAACAAAATGACCTCACACAACCTCCCCACTCTTACTTTCCCATCAGTATTTAGTCACTCCACACTACATTGTATTTTCATGTTTTCATTCATTGTTACAGATCCCAGTAGAAGAGCAAAACCAACAATGAACAGATCCCACTAACAGGCCTGATATATCTTCTTTCCCTGAGCCACGGAGCTCCATTGTTGTCCAAAAACTATTAAAAACTCATCAGTGAGCCGCAGCGTTGACGTGTTCCTTCATCACCATGAACACACACACACAGTGGTTTATTTTAATCAAACCCCACATACACAGTCCTGCCTTCCCGAAATACGCACTGGAGCACCAAATGTGGATTAATCCGCCACTGAAAATAGTCCGCAAGAAAACACTTCCACCACCATTTGCGCCATTTCCTCCTGTGTGGGTTAACATTGGCTAAAAACTACAACCGGCCAGCTGTTTTAAGAAGTTACTGAGCCTCTTTTTTTTTTAAATGAAACTTTCAATTTTTCAGTTAGAGATTCACAATTTCAGTAAGAATCAAATGAAGTGCAGCCAGTTTAGGGAAGTCAGAAAGTGTTTTGGACTGATTTAGAAACTGCATTACTATAGCAATAAAAACAGCATGATAAGGTGCTGCTTTATCCTGAGAAGTCAGAAGTATCTTGACCGTGTTTAGGTTGTTAGACCTTTATTATTTCAGCTTTGTGTTTGTATGGGATGAATGGGGGAAGTTGAATTGGGAGTCAAAGTGATAGTTGGGGTTATTTGGCGTGGGGGTTGTGTGAGGTACTTATCTACAGTCAGTGTGTTACCTGCAGTAGATTCAGATCAGCTCCCAGTTTAGAGAAGCAGCAGGAGCTCCGGTAAAGAATCAGAGTGATGAGCTGCTGTGGACGGGGGCCATCTACAAAAAAAAAAAAAGTATTTTCACCCCTTGATCTTGCCCTCAAACACCCCTTTCTTTTGGAAATACAGGTTTTCAACTATTTAACTACTGTTAACTAAAGATAAAGCACAGAGAATATTCAAAATACACTTAAAATGATATTAGTTTTATGTGTGGGTATTTTTTTAAGTGGCTAAAACATGTTTTTGTGGATGACCCCGTCCACAGCAGCTCATCACTCAGCTGCTGCACCGGAGCTCCTGCTGCGTCTCTAAACTGGCAGCTGATCTGAATCGACTGCAGGTAACACACTGACTGTAGATAAGCACCTCACACAACCTCACGCCAAATAACCCCAACTATCACTTTAACAGGGGCCCAACACTTCAGCTTTGCTATGGGCCGTATGCGGGTCAGTCTAAAAAGAACAATGATCACGCTAACCTTCTCCTTTAAAGGCCTAGTGTACAACCACTGTTTCAAAAACACACTGAAACATTGTTGGCAAAACTCACTATACTACACAAAATGTGAACCATTCTTCATATGACATTAAAAGCTTGTACAGATACGCACTCTGACACAGAACATGCTCACATAGAGCGCAGTGTGCTTTCAGTGGTGATGGGATATCAACTGCTTTTCATAACAGTCAGTGTAAATAAAAATCTGGTATTTGTGTCTTCTTTTCTCTGTCACTCTTCCATGCACTTTACAGTTTTTAAATGATATGTTCGTCTTAAGGCTGTGAGAGTCATTTGCCTGTATCTGTGTATCATAGAAAAGGGTGTAATAGCGTAGTATTTATTAGTCTATTGTTTAGAGTGATATTGACAGTAGGTTCTTATACTACAGAAGAAAATATATATCAAAAGAGAAAAAAATAATATGTTCTTCCTTTTGTATAGTTATATATATTAGTGGTTAGGGGTTAGACAACAGCATCATTTTATATAACAAGAAAAGGCTTTAACTCTGTTTTTGTTTAGATCGAACTCAGTGTCTTTTTGTGTGTGTGTGTGTGTGTGGTCACATTATTGTGTGAGGTGTGTTTTGTTAAACCATAGCACGACTACTGTCGAATGCAACGTTCCCTTAATAACCTCTACATCTCCCGGTTCTCAGGCAACTCATTTTTTTTCCCCATCACATAAACACGTTTAGTTTGTCTGTTTGAGCTTGGATCGGTTTGTAAAATGGAGAGCACAAGTTTAAAGGACTGTCGGTCTGTTTCTTACGACATCACTAACACACAGAGCCTGTGCTTAGGGATGACGTACACTGAGTGGTGAATGTCACTAGAGTACAACAAGCTTCTCTTTTTCCTCCATCCCCCCAATAAGTCAAAGCCCTTCACAGATTACATATATTTACACATTAACTCAAACTACTTCCATATTTTCCTCTTTAACTGGACAGAAATCATCACGGAGCATCATCAGCTTCCACAGAGCAGCAGCCCACTTACTAATGCCTCAAAGTGACAAGTTATTACGTTCAAGAGACAAAGCCCTCTAGTGGTCACAGTAAATACCACGGGAGCAAAGGAAGAAGTCAGGCCACTTTGTTTTAGAGCAACAGAGTCCATGTAGGGAGGAGGAAGGGGTGGGTGGACGCTTCCCATTTTAAAACAATAGTTGTTTCTTTTAAACATAATCTTAACTACATGTTCATTATTGTAACCATGACAAATAAGGTCCTCCAACCTTAGAGATACCAGACACGATGGTAAAAATGACAAATCATGCGAAACCATCACCACCACTTCTCATGTGTCGCCGTGGGCTCGCTGGTTAGCAAGAATGATGGAGATAACCACCTTCCAAAACCTCTAATCTCTCACTGTGGTTGTTTGCTGAGGTTTCTAGGTTAGGGTTAGTGTAAGGAAAGATCATGCTTTAGGTTAAAATCAACTACTTCGTTAGGGTTCGGGAGCTTTTGATTATGGCACCTCTTGGTTGAGGTTTAGCAGAAATATACTACTACTACTACTAATATACTACTTCCACCTTTAGTTGTGATGATCAACCGTCATAATTTCAATAGTTTAGTAGTAGTAGTATAGTAGTTTTGCAAGGGATTTTTATGCATTTGAACGGACGACTGATGCTGCCATTGGGCCACCACCGAAATCAGTTTTTTCTTGTCAGTATTTCTGTACATATGCTATTTTGTTCTAGTTTATATATATTTACACACACACACACACACACACACACATAAATGTATGTTGTAGAAGAAAGCTCTGCAGACTTTCCTCTGTGGGATTGTGGGATTGTGGGTGACAGAGCCTGAGTCACCAGCAGATTTATGAACAGAGTGGGTTTCTACTATCAAAGGAGCAACAGGGGAGCTAATTTAAAGTCCACAGATTTTTCATAAATCAATAGCAGGACTCATCGTAGCGACGTTCCAAGCAGAAACAGAGTTGAGGCGTAGATGTGAGAACCACATCTCCAAAGTGTTTTTCATGTCCTTTCACTACAGACTCTTTCTTTCTTTTTCCTTTGTAACAGTTTTTAGAATTTGTGCTCTCCTTTTGTTTCAGAGATATGGGTTTACATGTCGAGGGATTTTTAGAGATAAATGTTTTATATGAAAAATGCTGTGTCCTTCTAGTTTCAACATGTGCTGTTTGTGATTTATTTGCTTGTTTTCTTGTATATGATCAACTGATGTATCAGACTATTTAATACGTATTTGCCAAATCTTTAAAGAAAATCTTTCTGTGTTAAGTTTTATGCTCATTTTTTGTGATGTACTTTCACGCCAGTATCTGATGAAGATGTTCCAGGCTGCATATTTGTGCTGGGCACACAAGAAGCTTTCTGTTTGCCGGGTATCAATGAATGCTGCATTTATTTATTTTGTTTCATTGTCTTTACTAAGATGACATATATATATATATGTATATATATATATATCATATTTAGCTGTTTATCCTCAAATCTCAATATACGTCTTTAAAGAGACACCTGTCAGGTTCCCTCTTGTCTCTTCTTTTCGCCCACTCACAAAACGAGGTGACTCAAGCTGATCGGGCTCTGGCTTTTGAGACATCACTGATGAGCTCGTCTCTCACCTCTAAAGCTCTTTGTCTTTGAGGAGTTAGAGCAGATGAGTTAGTTTCAGATGTCACACACACTTCAGCTCACGCACAGGCAGGTATAGAGAAGTGAGGGGGAGCCTGTAGGGATTTTAGTGCAGTTGGAGGGGAGGGTTGAGTGGCGGTGGGGTAGTTGGTAAGATAATTGCCCAGTGTGATTAAAGGTCCCTTATAGTGTTAATGTAGATGTCCATGTGTTGTTTGATTATAGATCAGGTCTAGGTTCTATATTAATACTGTGAAAGTATCAAAGCCTCAGTCCACAGAGAAATGCACACAGCCTGTATTCACAAACTGAGCCTTAAAACCAGCCGTCAGGACTTCTGGAACTTTGTGATGTCACCACGCTCAGCCATGCCCCAATGCCTGCCCACTTCGACCCACCATCCAGCCTCGCAGGATTTTGTTTCTGTGAGTGTTTTTACATCACTCAGAAATCAGCCAATCAGAAGAGAGGAGGCTCTGAGCCTCTCTTCTGATTGGCCTTTTTCTGAGTGTTATAATAAGAAATACAGCAGATTTCAAGAAAACATTCAGAGAAACCAAATCCTGCAAGGTTGTTACTAGAGCTCCAGAGAGAAGCCTGAGAGAGGAGATGTAAAACTACACTGAGACGGTTTTTGGTTCTTAAAACCACAAATATATCTTCTTATGGATCAACACTTCAGATAAAACACAAAAGATATGGAGCTTTAGTTGTGTGTCACCTCAGCTGTCGGCTGGTTTTCTCCTCTGCATCATCTGAGGTATCCAGGTTCATACCTCAGCCCTTCCCCTCCACTCAGCCCCTGCTCTCTACTTCCTTTCCTCCATGTAGCCTTCCCTCCTTTTTCCCTCTGAGGCCCCATCTCTGCAGCAGGCCTGGTATAAAAATGCATCTGAGAGGGAGAGCAGGCCCATTAAGACAAGAGGACGCCGTTATTGCCTGTGACTGGCGATTCGGCAGTGCAGCTGCACACGTCCCGTCTCCAGAGGGGCAGGACCGAGCAACTACAAAGTGATGCTGGAATTAAAGTCAGTTTTGTGCTCTCGCCTCTGAAGATCCAACTTCCTCTCAACACACTCACTCACACACATGCACACACACACACACGCACACACACACACACACACACACACACGGACCTCCTTCCTTCACCTCAACAACTCATCTCCCAGTATTAAAAGATGTTCTGTCGAGATGAGAGCCTCCCAGGACACAGCCAGCCTCCCTCGCTCCCTCGCTCTTTCTCCCCCTCTTCCCTCTTCCTGCTGCTGTTTGCTGTTTGTTCCCTCATTGTAGAAAAATCAGAAGCACGCTTGTACTGAGGGTCTGACTGAAATTGAGATTTATATTGAATTTCGGACTTAATATTTTGCACTATAATATCTTTGCAATATTTTGCTGATACTAGTGTTTTTATTTTCTTCCACAACCTGCCCAACCACTGCCAAACCATGTTGTGCAGAATTGATAAAAACCCTTAGAAAATGTATTTTTAATTTGGTCAAGACACCAAACTTTAAGAGACTGAGTCTAAAATGAAGACAGCCAAAGTCTTAATTTTGAGTTTTTTACTTTTTATAAAAGTCACATGACGGTCCTTGGCTGCATCCATTTGTAGTTGGTCTTAAAATATATGATTATTTGGTTTTAAAGCTTCCTCTTCTTCCTCATAATGTGCAATTTGAAATTGTGAACTAAAAAACGAGCAATGGAAATGAATTTAAAAAAAACTCTCAAATGTCACAAAAAAATGGATACGCTCGCATGAGGTGGTTTTTCAGACATTGGAATGATGTCACGCAAGAAAGAAACAAACTGCTTTATTCACACAACATCACTCAATGGAAGCACTGACTTAATAATTCATTATTGTGTTTGGTCAACGTTTCAAAAAAAAATCGCTTGTGCAAAACTGCAATGGAAACCTAGCCACTGATTACACTCAACGAGCACTTAATTAGGAACACCTGTGCACCTGCTCATTCATGCAATCAGCCAATCATGTGGCAGAAGTACAGTGCATAAACCCCTGCAGATGCAGGTCAGGAGCTTTGGTTAATGTTCACATCAAACATCAGAATGAGGACAAAATGTGATCTCATTGACTTTGATTGTTGGTGTCAGTTTGAGAGGGACCGTCTGATGTCTTTCACAAATACCCATTATTAGTGTCTATCATCATTTCTGTTCAGGTACTGTGTGTCGTCGTGTATTTGGACCACATTTACATAATTTCAACTTCCCCTAAAAAATGATCGCTGCTAAATAATTTCTACACACTACGAGACATTCTGATCATAACCTGGATTATTACATCATTCATTTACAAACAGAATGTCAATAAATGCAGAAGCAGATCATTAATACATTGGAAAAACGATGTTGCAGCCAGTGGAAATGGTTCATGTGCGCTGCAGTCATTTACATGCAGTCTAAATGCAGAATAATGCAGATGTTTGGGAAACAGTTTCTTAATGGGAAACAACACAATCTCAAAGCCTTCAAAGAGTTGCTGACAGCTGTAATCCAGCTGTGATCCAGCTGTGCCGTCATCAGCAGAAACGGATTTTTTCAGATGACAGCTGAGAGGGAAGGACATTTCACTCATTTCACTGAAGACATGTTTCCTCAGTTCCTCTCCCCTTCAATCCTTTCCTTCATCTCTCCTCACATCTTCAGTGGGAGGGACTGAAAATAAAGGAAAAGATAGTTAGGTAACTGAGATGTAACCATTGAAAAAGTAGACATGTCCCAGGGCAGCGTTGACTTGATTTGTTCAATCTGACTGGTGATGATGGTGCAGCTGTTTTGATTTCATTATTTTAAACACTGTATATGGTTACTAGTATATGTATATGGTAAACTGTAAACTTTACATTTCTTTACACTGTGTGAAATGTGGATGAACGTCTCATTTACACTGACTTGCTTGTTCTTTTCTTTTTTTAGTAAATAAAAGAAAAGACTAGAAGGATGTGTTCAGATGGACAACAACTAAAAAAAAAGAGAAGAACAACGCGGACGCAGAAGGACACTGAAAAAAAAAAGATCACCTAAAACAAGAAGAGCAGATTTGTAAAGGAGCCCTTCTATCAAGAATAACAGGGATCCACAGGATGGACGGAGGATGTTTCTGGGCCTGCTCTGAGGCCAGGGCCTGAACCATTGAGCCTGCAGTCTGGAGGGGAGGGGAGGGGAGGGGAGCCTGCTGACGACCCCTGAAAAACAAGCCTTGCCGAGTGGAGGAGACCGATTAGAGAGGTCACCATAAAACATTTTATTTTTCTAAACTTTTTTAAGTTTATGATTTCCAAAAGAAAAAAGCAAACACTAATGTACATATATATACGTGTTATATAGTATATGTGTGTAATATAGTAAGTATGTTTAAAAAAAAAAAAAAAAAAAAGAAAAACTTGGGGAAAATGTTATGTGTCTTTGCAATTTAGAAGAGGGAGGTGAGGTGAGGAGATACCAGCTTCCCCCCTGTCTTCTGATTGTCTCCCACCACCTCACCACTACCCCCTCACCCCATCCTCTGCAGGATGGGGCAGGTGTGATGGGGTAGGTGCGGATTTAGTGTGTGTGTGTGGGTGTGTGTGTGGGTGTTTGTGTGTGTGTGTGTGTGTGTGAGGGGTGGGAGGTAGCTGGTCCAGCAGACATGTCACTACATGATTGTTAAGGGAATATGGAACAGTAGTCTTCAGATAGTAAAAAGCTTTTTAAGCCTGTCTTCCACTAATGAACTGCAGTAGTGTGGTTTTTCCTTTTACCGGCTAGTTTTGTCAAGTAGTCTGCATTTTGTAGATTCCAAAAAAATAATAATAATAAGCATATAAATAAATAGATAAGTATCCCTATATTCGTCTGTGCAAATAGAGATGAGAGAGGATGGTTATGAAAGAGAGCTGAGAGGTCAGCAATAGGTCAGTAGGTCATGTCTGCCGGAGGCCTGGCGGCCCCTGACATCGCTACCAAACATGTCATTGTCGTGTTGTGGTTTGAGGTGGCTGTGCTGTGTAGTAAACTGCTTTTGTACATCGTGTTGGGGAGGGGAGGGGAGGG
>NW_019525138.1:2096609-2118101 GCF_002814215.2 Seriola lalandi dorsalis
TGGAACAGGTAGTTGGAGGGAGGGTGTAATTTAGAAACACGGGAGACGTCTGCTTGGGAAACAGCAGGGAAACTCTCCCATCCATCTTTGAACCACGGCCCTCGGCTCCCACTGCCGAGGTGGCAGGGAGGGAGGGAGGGAGGGAGGGATAGCGGGACGAGACGGGGGGGAGGGTAAAAGCTCTATTTGAAGTCGAAAAAAGGGTCACAAGCAAACAAAGTTTTACTAAGAGTCTCTTTAGACCTTTCTATTTATATGGATCTCTACTTTAGTGACATCCTTCTATATTTAAACGTTGTACTAATAACATGCTGTCAGGCATGGTCGGAGAGTCAATTGTAGCCATTTACTAATGTTGTATTTATTGTATTACCAGTAAGAAGAAAAATCATTTATATATGACTATAGATATATCTATTTGTGATCTGCAACTCTTGGACATAAGTTTGCCTTTGATTTTCAACTTTCATGCAGGATTCAATGCACTGTCGATGTATGATGAGGTTTCTATTGGTGTGGAAGTTTTATTCTGTTGACATTCATTTGGTTCTGTTTCCCTTCAGTTCAGCTACTGAATGTAACTTCAAGAACTCTTAAACTTTTTAGGTAGATGTCGTTGTTTTATATATACTTAAGGAAAAAACATACAGTACTCTGTGAATTATATACATGTGTAAATGATATAGCAAAATGTTTCTGATAATATGCTGGACTTCTTCTTCTGCTGACCCAGACGGACTGGAATGCCATGGCCAAAAAAAAAAAAAAAAACAGCAAAGAGAAAAAGAGAGAGAGGAGAGGGAGAGAAAAAAAAAGAAGTAAAGATGAGGGAAGCATTTATGAGGAACACCAGAGCCCTGGAGCCGGTGGGAAGCCGGTGGGAGAGACAGAAATGTGTAATCATTTCAGGATCAGTCAGAATTTCTCTCAGCCAGGCTTTTCAAATTTGATAAGAACAAGGAGACGGGGAGCGTCCCGTTCTGTGTGAGAGAGAGAGATAGAGAGAGAGAGAGAGAGAGACAGAGGGAGACGGAGCAGATGAAAAGAAATTTTTTTGAAATATTGATTTTTTTTCTTCCACTTTTTCTCCTCGTCTCTTCGCTCTCTCTCTCTCTTTGTCTTTCTCCCTTGAATCTTGGCGTTATCAAGGTGCTGCGGAGGCGAGCGCCACGTGGGGGGTGAGGAAGAGGAGGAGGATGAGGAGGGAAAAAAAGGGGGTCAAGGGAGGAAGGCAGACACATGGGGTGGACAAAATGAAGGAAACTTCCTGTAGTAAATGATGATATCATCATCATCTTTATCATCATCATCATCATCATCATCATCAACATCATATCCTGAGGAAAAGCTGTTTAAATGTCCATCTCTTTAAACAAGTTACCGCAGCTAAACAGACATCTGCAATTCAGACATCTTGATACATTTACACTGACTAAGAAGGGGATTTAAACTACTATTACTATTATTACTATTATTATTATTATTATTATTATTATTATTTATTCTTTGACAGTAGAGTGTCAAATACAGACAAACCAAAACATGAGAAACAGGAAAAAAAATGATGTAAAGGAGTTTTATCAGCACTGTACGTTCGCACCTGGTCTTGCATTGCCAGCATAATGTGTGATTCACATGTAGGACACCAAGTCACTGCAAGGAGAGAGAAGATATGTGACCAATCAGTGATCACCATGACAAAATATGGCCATTATTATTATTTAATTGTACCTAAAGTATATACAAAATTCTATATGCACCAAGTTTATCAGCCCCTCGTGCCTCACAAAGTCATGTGAAAGGTCACATGAGCTGCACTGACCCCAGTCAGCATAGTAATGAATGACATCATGTTTGCTACATGTTAAACAGAAAACACCCCACAGGCCACATTGATGTTTTCCCCTCATGTTCTGCTGTCATACTCCACCTCACTGTCAGGTGCTTCCTTTGTGTGTGAGGCGGAGCTTTAACAGTGATCCTCCAGCCGCGCCTTGCTATCCAGCTCAATGTAGCTCAGTGTAGCTGAATGAAAAACATGGTTGGAATCATGGCAGCATTCATGACAGCTCTTCATTTGTGTTGTACTGTGAGCTTTTAAAACTATATCAATAAATATTTGACTTCATGCCATTTTACTTGTTAATTGCTGGGTTTTCTTTTAAAGCTGACACATTCCTCATTGGCTTGTGTAGCTGCTTTTACACTTGTTTCCATTATTCGGTCCCCTTCCTGTGGAGCACAGTGTGTAATGGTGAAAGTGGATCCTCCTGCGTTGGTGAGCAGCAATGTGGAGGCCAAATTCACCAAACAGATTTCACAGTCTTCTTCTCCTCTTTTTCCTCTTCCTCTTCCTCTTTCTCTTCCTCGCTCAGTTCAGCTTCCCAAACAAGCGAGGGCTCAGCGCTCTGGTGTTTCAGTCAAAAAGATTTTGCCTCTGTGTGAAAGGATCTAATGATACCTCCCATGTTGCTGCATTTATTTCTCTCTCAGTCAGTCAAAGTGCATGGGGCACAGCGGACAGGCCAGTGGATTCATACAGCACTCCGGATGCATCTCTGGACGAACATCTCAAAGCTAATTCAAAGACTGAGACTAAATGAGTCCAGTGGACGGACTTTATAAAAAGAATGAAAAAAAACGACCGTCCACAACCCATTGTTGGGTAATCCACTGCTGAGCTGCTTAACTGAGATTCCACAGCTACAGTGGGATGAGGCCGGTGAGACGGACTGGATAAGACATGAAGACAGAAGAGAAAAAGACTGGGACTTTACTGAAAACAAAAAACTAATAAAAAACAACTAACGATGTCAATCTTAGCAGAGATCCAGGTGTCCTCTGATCTCTGCCATGTTCTTCTGATTCTGAACTTTTTTTTTGTTCTTTCCGTTGTTGGTTAAAGACTTTCGTCCTGTTTACATGTACTTTAAATACTGTCCATCCATTACTGGTTGGAGAGATTAAAAAAAAAGGTGTGAAGCAGCTTTCATTCTATCTCTGGTATTCTCTATGGCTGATAACTGTAACCCTGAGAAAACCCTCCTGTTCAAGCTAGCATGTCCTCCTTTACCTTGATCCCTTAGACCTTCCATCAGTCTTCCCTCTAGGACTCCCTGCCTGTAGGTAAAAACAAAAATACCCACACCATAGCTGAGACCCAACCTTTTCACTCGCTCTACAGTACATGTACTATGTGAAAATCCTTGAGCTTCCTACCAAAACCTACGTGGGTCTTCTGCAAAACTTTCCCCATTTTTTTAAATATTGTGTATACCTCAGATGCAAGCCCTAAAGCAGCTATTATTCACTGAAACCTCCTGGCAACCAGACCTCATTCACTCCCCACCCCTCCCACCCCTCCTTAGTGTAGCCCAACTAGAGCCCTACTATAACCCATAAGCCAAAACCACACCTACCTCCCCTGGTAACCTGGTGACCTCCACCATAAAGGCCACAGTATACTTGGTGCAGAGTACGAACTCTTCCAACACCAGCCCCAACTGAGCATTCAGCTGCAGTGGGTCTGAAGGTGTCTCACAGCGTCATAGCTAACAGGTCAAATTTAGTTTTAACAAAATTTGTCACTGAATCTGTTTCAAAAACGTGAAATCGTGCATGAAGCTAAGGTCCAACTTTGTGAAACTTTGTCTTGTTTTTTTCAAATAAGTTGATTATGGTTGGGTTTGAAGGATTCAACTGCTTTGGTTGAGATTAAAATAAGATTTAAATCCATGTTTTCCAAAATGATACATATAGCAATGGAAAGATTTCTTTTACTTATTTCACCTGAGATCAGGCTCAAGTCAGCACAAATGGAAGTACTATGCACCAAGCTACAAAGTCATGCAAAGCAAATGACATAGAAAAAGTTCACCTGTGTTGAATTTAGCATGAAGAACTTTCTTAGTGTTTCGAGAGGTCTGCCAAGATGGCACTCATTAGTATTGTCTGTTCTGCAACCTTTCTTCTTCTGGTAGCTTAAAGTTCAAGTTAGGGCATCAACAACACTAAATAATTCTACAATACAAAGCTGTTGCGACATTAACGAGAATTTGTAGATGACAACGTATTTCTATTTCAGCAGTTTTGACTTTTGCGTTAAGTATACTGTCGCCTTTACGCATCCACATCACTCCCCGAACCCCGACAGCCTCCCTGTCCTATGCAGATCCCCAAAGCACAAAAGGTTTGAATGGTGACTAGTGAGTAAAGTAGAAAGAAAAAGATGGATTTCCTTCCATTCTGTTTGTATTTGTCTGTTCCTTTGTTTCTTCTGGTCTGTTTTATCTGTTCGAGGCTTCAGTGTGTTTTTGTATTCCTTACGTGCAGATTCTCCCTTTCTCCTCTGTCAATAGCAGAACATTGTATTACTGTATGTTAGAAGAACAAAGAGACTTTTCATGTGTGGCTTTGGCTTCACTTTAACCTGTGCAATCAAAACAGTTTCTTTTTCTCAGCAAATGGATTCCAAGTGTTAAACTGTGGCTTCAGAAAAGATCCCGACCCTGTCACTTCTGGCATAAGTAAGAAGTTCAAAAGAAAGTAAATGGATGAAATTGCAATTTCTACCCATCAGTCTACACTCACTGACCCATAATGACAGAGAAAATGTGTTTTTAAAAACTGAAATCTCATTTACTAAAGTCTTCAGACCCTTAATTCAGCCCCCTTTGGCAGCAGTTACAGCTTCACTTCTTCTTGGTTCAGTTTCTACAAACTTTGCTCACCTTGATTTGGGCAGTTGATCCCATTTTTCCTGTCAGATCCTCTGAAGCTCCATCAGATTGGATGGGAAGCATCTGTTGTCATCTTCAGGTCTCTCCACAGATGTTCTGTTGGGGTTAAGTCAGGATCACTCAAGCTCAGTCAGAGACTTGTTGTAAAGACACTCTAGTGCTGTCTTGGCTGTTTGCTTCAGGTCTTTGCTGAAAGGTGAACAGTCACCCTGGTCTCAGGGTAGGGATGGTATTATCCAGGTGATGAGCAGTGCCTGGTGCTCACCAGACGTAGTGTTTGGAGTTCTTCCCAAAGTGTTCATTTTTAGTCTCATCAGACCAGAGAATCTATTTCTTTATGTTCGCAGTCATAAATGACAAACTCCTGTCTGTCATCTGTCTTTGACTCACAGTAGTTTATGTCTAGCAACTCTACCGTGAAGGCCCGATTTATGGAGAGCTGCTGAGATGGTCGTCCTTCTGAGGGTGTGTTAGAGTGACTGTTGGGTACGTCCCTGACCAAGGCTGTTCTTCCCCAGATAATCAGTTTGGCTGGACGGCCAACTCTAGAAAGACACAACTCACAATTGTTGAGGCGACTGTTCTCCTGGGAACAATCACTGCTTTAGAAATGTTCTTATACTCTTGCCTGATCTATGCCGTGCTACAGCTTTAAAGTTTAGACATAAAGAGTTCCTTGGACTTCATGGTTTGGGTTTTGTCCTGACATCCAGTGTGAATTGTGGGACCTTATATACATAGGTGTGTGTCTTTCTAATCCATGTCCTAGCTATACAATTTGCCACAAGTGGTGGCTGACTCCAGTCAGGTTCTAGACACATCTCAAGGATAATTAAAACAAACAGGAAGCACCTGACCACAGTTTGGAGCCACAGCAAAGGCTCTGAATACTTTTGTAAATGAGAGATTTCAGTTTTTGATTTTCAAAGGATGTTTTGACTTTGTCATTATGGATCACTGAGTGTAGATCTATTAGCAAAAATAGTATTCATCCATTAAAAAAGAAATCTACAACACAGTGGAAAGTATGCATAAAGTGAAGGGGTCTGAATACTTTCTGAAACCACTAACACACACACACACATATACATGTAGACTTATACATATATATACATATACATATATAAGTATATATACATATACATATATAAGTATATATATATATATGTATGTATAATGTGTGTGTATCCAGCACCTGTACCATACTGGGTTTGGATGACTTTGTATTTCTTTTTCCTGGCTTTTATTTCTGTATGCTCCCAATGTGCTTCAAAGAAACAATACTATTTATTACAATATTGGTACATTATTATCACAATTATTATTACAGTTATTACTACCATGATTATTATTAATAAACATTTCTTTGCTCAGTAACTCCCCCTGTTAATGCCTTAATGCAGTTAAACACGTGTATTCATGCACTTGTGATGCAGATTGATGGGACTGCAGAAACACAAGCAAAAGGTAAACTTATATTATTATCACTATTGTTATTATTATTATTATTATTATTATTATTATATCCTTCATAGTGTCACTTAATATTCATTTTACTACATATATTAGAGTCTTTTGAAACTTTAGAAATATTAAACACAATATGCAAAAAACTAAAATATTATTAGATAGTAATGAACTGTGCGTGTATGTGTGTGAGATTCTCATGTGTCTTATAGACTGTGGTTTCCACACTGACAAGATGACAAAGACTGCTGTTCCTCACTTCTCTACCTTCTCTACCTCTAATTCGGGAGCATCAGCAGGAGGTGGAGGAGGAGGAGATGCATTCACCCCATCAAACCCCACCAGCCCTGGTCCAACTTTACAAGGAAGATTAGCACTCCGTCATCATCACCACCACCACCACCACCCCAGAGGATTGTTGTAAATGTGTTGGCTGGTGTTATCTGCTGTTGTATCCATGAAATAATTCAAACCTCGAGAAGAGTCGGGTGTTTTGGATGTACAGTTCAACATGACCAAACCACTCAGTTATTAGCTATAACAAGATGTGTGCAATAATTTGTGAGCAGATCCTTAAAGATTTGTTGGATGTGGCCTTAAAACATGTTTATTATTAGGTAAATGGGGAGTCTGACATTGATCACTGTAAGCTGTAGGATCGGCAGGAACCATCAGCTGATCGTTCCTCTAGAGGAGTCACCAACCTGTTGTTACAGAGTGATGCATCTTTTTACTCACAAATAATCTTTGGCAGAGTACAGTCAGTGGCTTGGAGAGAGCACATTAACCAACAGGGTGGAGCTGTTACGCAATTAACATTAATCAGCTACAGCTGATATAATCTACCAGCAGTGACGTTTTAACCAAATTAAGCAACAGTCGGTACAGGGTAGAAATCAGAGGCTGCTGACGCTCCCTGTATGCTTTGTACACTGGTCGTCAATAATCAGGAATAATCAGGACAGAAAAAAGGTTGAAATATAAAAGATGTCAGTTTGTGTTGGAGCTCAACAAATCCAGGTATTTTGCCGACCAGGAATCAGATCCAAAATGGAACCAACTCCAAGAGCCCATCCCTAATAAAGTCTACTGAAGGGTAGGAGTTTGATCCAATCTCAATCCAGAATCAAGTTAGTCATGGAATTTACATTAGCTAGCTAAGCTAAACAGTTATGGTCAGCTTTCATTTTAGCTTGTACATAGCACTTAGCTATTAGCTTAATGAGCTTGCTATGGTTAACAATTACCAGCAGTGAATGGGAGACTGGGGCTGCACGATGGTGCAGTGGTTAGCGCTGTCGCCTCACAGCAAGAAGGTTCCGGGTTTGAGTCCCGGCTCGGCCATGGGATCTTTCTGTGTGGAGTTTGCATGTGTGCCAGTGTGGGTTCTCTCCATGTACTCCGGCTTCCTCCCACAGTCCAAAGACATGCAAAATGGGGACTAGGCTAATTGGATGCTCTAAATTGACCATGTGGCTGTGAGTGTGAATGGTTGTCTGTCTCTATGTGTTTGCCCTGCGATGGACTGGCAACCTGTCCAGGGTGTACTCCGCCTCTCGCCCGAAAAGATGCTGGGATAGGCTCCAGCCCCCCCGCGACCCTACTAGGGGATAAGCGGTAGAAAATGGATGGATGGATGGAATGGGAGACTGTGGGAGAAGTTGAAAATATCACTTTTCTGCAAGTTTAGCTAAACAGGTTTTAAATTATTTACTGGCTTTTAACACATGAAGGTTTTACTGCACATACAGTAACGAGTATAGCTGTTAATTCAAATATATTTCACTGCGGCCGATGTGTGTGAGCGAAAGAGATCAGAGGGAGAGGAGAGGGTGTGTGCACCATAAATACCAAAACCATTTTCCAACCTGCTAATCTCACGTACTGGTGTCTTCAAGTCTAGATCAAATATTCTGAGTCCTGAAAATATTTACAACCAGTTTAGAGCCAGAATCCCCCAGAAACTCAGAGTCACTTGCACTGGTGTGCCCCATTTAATGTTTCATACTCCCACACTCAAATTCTTACTCACATACGCAGATGCTCACTGTAGAGCCCTGGACAGTCCAGTAGTATCAGCTAATGCAGACAGTAGGGTTGCAACTAGAAGACCATGCTCTGGCCATATCATGCTAAGATTTTACCTGCAGATATTCACTGTTTTGTTTTAATGTGGATGCAGATGGGGGAAGTCTATTTCCACTATCTCAAACAGCAACGCTTGTTGTTGTGTGGAAGAGTCAGTTCTGCAGCTGTCGGAAAGGAGAAAAATTCTCCTGGAGATCTTATTAAAAACCATGAATAGGCCTGCTACAGAACTGACAAGTATTGTTTTAAATTAAAAGTAGTAAAGACACTGGAAAACAGAAGGCAGGTGCAGGATAACAATTTTTACAACATGTGTTTTTTTTTGTTTGTAACAAAGTCATGGTGTGTAAATCTGTTAACAAATCGTAACATGGTGTATGTCGTAAATATGAGTTGATATCACTACATTTTGTTGTTATCTAAGTATGGTTTCTTTACACTCTAATGTCTCATGGTGATTATAATAAACCAAACACAACAAATAATGTGGAAATACAGACTGTTTTTTATGCAGACACTAAGATGATGTGCTAAAGTTCAAATGTCTGATAAAGATACATTCAGTGTAGCATTAACAGGAAACACACATATAAAACACATTTTAGGGGAAGAAGGACTCTATAGGATATATATATAGTATGTATATTATCACTAAAATATGAAGTAAATAATTAAAAACATGTATTATTATGTATTATTATTATTACGTTGAAGTGTAGGGATCTTGAGTTTATGAATAATTAAGAAAGGTTAGGTTCACTGGAAGTGAAGGCCCCTCAGTACAACCTTAGAAGAGTTTACATTTGATCACTGCAACTGCAATTTGATTAAACCTGTGATTTAAACAGAAGGAGCGGCGGTCGTCCTCGACGAATGACATCATGCACAATTCACTATTTACACAGCGTTGCATTGTGACAGACGGTGTAAGTGCTTCTGACCAGGCAAAAGGATTATCTGTGGAAACAGTGAGAATGACAGCGACTCATCAGGTCGCATGGTGCGTCTTACTTTTCCATTCAGGTGCCCCAGCACATGATTTATGTGCAGTACAGCACCAGAGCAGAGATTACAATCTGTAAAACACGCACTGCATAATGCAATTATTATTATTATTATGAATATATTTTATATTTAAATATAATAGTGTGTTGTGTATAAGTGGCCTTATACAGAATCGAATTTCTCCTCATGAATAGCATTTTTTCCCTCAAATGTTTTTCAGATAATAGAACTTTCAGACAGAGTAACATTATGAGAGCAGTCCAACCCCACACCTCTGTATGTATGTGTAAATGCCAATCTTTCCTGCTGGGGTAGATGATATACCAGAAACAAATTGTTTCCAGCTGTGGGGTCTCATGGAGTGTAAATACAGCATAGCTTCTTTCTAATAATCCCATCATAGAGGGATATTTCCTAAGTAGAGCTGTGCCCCTTTACTCCCACTGTGAGGGGCGTTTGGTTAGTTGACCCAGCTCTGAGTCAAGCTGGACCCTTTAGGAGCATGTGGAGTTCTCCTCTCGGTAAAGCCAGACCAGTACCAGGAAGGAATTCAGCCCTGGACAGATATCCACTGGGACCGGCCGCACAAATGAAACTGATGGAGCTGGTAAAAACGTAAAAAACTTTATTGGATGTTGTGACGGTCCACCGGTCCCCACGGCCAGTCCGCCTGTTCTCCGGTCTCATCTCTTTCTTTGTCGGAGTCTTTTTAGATGAAAACGTGGTTTCTTCAGTGGATGAAAGGACCTTGCGGAAGGTTGCTTTCACCTGAACATGGCGTACTGCGCTGTGCCATCCCACCTGTGGGCGGTCCCTGTGTCTTTATACGTGGGAAGGACCAACAGTTCAACAGGAAAGATTTACATGCATTAATATGTACGCACTAGCAGAACAGAAACAAAAACAATGAGCAGAGAAACTCAGATTACGACACACGCGGAGGGGGTGTGGCTTCTTCTCTGCTCAGGACGCCATTACTCCACTATGTCTTTACATAGAAAATAGTTGTTTGCTGCTCTATTGTTGTTTAAAATCTCATTTACAGCACCTTTAACACATGTTGTTGTAGGTCTAACATGGGTTTGTAATAGACTGGTATTTGTCCAAGTCTCTAAAATGTGTGGACACACTGAGTGCTTCGTTGTCATTTCCATTTTTTTTACTTTTATTTTGAGTTATATCGATTGTTTTTTAGGTTCTGGCCATTGAAGTTTAACCAATCAATAAGACTGTTTCTGCCTCCAGAGCAGCTCCGCCGCCATGATGAAGACTGACTCACCGGCTGTCCCTCTCCCTGCTCCCAGCCATACCCAGCACACCGTGGATGCCAGTCCCAGAGACTCAGAGAGGGGGGGGGGGGGGGGGGGGGGGGGGATGATGGAGCCTTGATAGCCATTTGTCTTCCAGCTCCTTAGGGACCTTTCTCGTGCCCAACACTGTTGTTATCCGTCTCCACCACAATCATTTACCTAAATAAAACAAATGCCTCATCGACCCCCCGTTCCCACCTCGCATTCCCCCCGTTCCCGTTCCACTACAGCTACCAGGGAACACACACAACACACACACACACACACACACACACACACACACGTACGTTGTATTGACACACACGGAGAAACAACCAGTCTTGTACACCAGCATTGATCCTCATCCGCAGCACTTTGTCATCACCTTCCATCGTGTACTAAACAATCCCCACAGTCGCCGCCGTCCAGGACAATAGATTCTGCTGTTTTAGCAGTTTGCTCTGTCGTCTGTGGCGCTTAAGTGACCGAACACACTGTACAGAAAATGATGGCCGGGACCACTCAGGCCACCACGGGGTTACAGACAGAAGGTCAGGAGGTCAGTTAAAGGGTGAATATTAGAAACCAGCATCACCTAGATATTTTACTTTTTTCTCCTTAAAATGCTACAGGACATTTTCAGAAGTTCAGCTGAAGTCAGTAAACACACACACACACATAAACATACAGGCCACTCCAACTAATGGCAATGGATTATATCATGCTAGTATTGGCTGCTTTGCTACCATTGTTCTCTAACCTGCTCATCAGAGTCCTATCATTTAATGTCCTAGTAATGAAGCAGTTTAGCGAGTCTGCCCAAGAGTTACTGCTACGGGCCAGCTCAACCCCTCCAACCAGCGGTGCTGCGGGGTGGTACGCTTTGAAGGTTAAGGAACTTTGAGTGGTGGGGGTCGCAGGGTCGGCTGTTGCTGATTGGTCAAACACGGACACCAGTGTTGCTTCAACACGAGTAACACTCATTCCAAAAACAAGGAAGCACTCTAGTATTGGTATTAGGAAGAGCTGTAGACAGTTCTCATCACTCGTTAATGATCAAAGTAACGTTCGCCTTGGTCGTCCACGGCGCTGAAGCAACAAACAGATTTACACAAACACCTCATCTGATTTTAAATTGTCTCTAAAGAAAATATCAAGAGCTCTCAGGTCAACATGCCAGCACTAGGCGAGGTTGGGTGAGCATGAATCAAAGCACCAAGAAAATCCTTGGATAGTTCTATTTAGTTAAAATGAGTTAAATTAGAAAACAATAGAGCTTCTGAGTCACACAGCAAGGTAGCATTTTTCTTTTATGGTCCTTGCTGGTTAGGCACATGTGAGAAATCGCAACCACAAGGAAAACAGAAGCTCCACACACACACACACATACACACACACACACACACACACACACAAAAACAAACACCAAAAAAAAATGTCAGACAATAGCTGAGGTCCCCCACAGGACAGTCTATTAGAGCTAATACCCGCCATCCTTTGTGTATTGTTCTCTGCTCCTGATGATTACACAGGGAACAACCCATGTAACAACACACAGCCCATCGTCTGATATCACATAACCCATGTAAGAGATGAGGATGTGGATGGTACCAAAGGGGAAGGGGTGAGGGGGGGGGGGGTTGTACTGGCAAAGCATTAATACTACTACTCAGTGGTGCGGTAAATTAATTTTGGATTGCTTCTCTGGGTTTAAACAAAATTGTTTTGTTGAGGGGAAAAAAGAGATTAAGGTTTTTAATTATACTGGGTAATTCATTCCACAAAATAAATCCCCACTATAACGGTCTCTTCAGTGGCAGAAGAGATGTGTCAGACATCTCATGGTGCTGTTATTAAGATATGCCACATGCACACAAACACACGGGGGAAACAGTGCACCATCAGTCATGTTCACCGCACACCGCTGCCACTTCCTCTGTTCTCCAGTTTACCACCCATTTACACTTCCTGTTTATGAGAGGAGCCGGTGCACGATGCAGTTAATAATGGGTTTAAATGACTGTTAAATCCCAGTTTTCCTCTTTGGTCCTGTGTGACCACTTCAGGCTCTGAGGGCGCCACGTTAATGTTTGTCCTCAGACCGCCACAGCTCCGTCCAGAAGCCGCCTTGTCTGTTTTCTAATTTGTCAATCAAACACGGAGAGGAGGGAGAATATTAAAGCCTCCTACAAATTACATCAGCTCTGTTTGCTCCATAAGTTATTCATAATTGGATTTAATTGAATGCCAATAACTGCTGAATGTGTTCTTTAGTGAGCTTCAGGCAATTAGTGAAGGGAATTACTGACAATTACTGTTGACTTCTCCTGACATCCTACGATTTCCTGTCACTCCGGGTTCAGGTGAACTGGCTCCAGCTGGCAGAGGTGTGCGCACCTCACAATCAATGGGAATCATGTTTGAACTGGGCAACAGCTGTTGATCCTGAAGAAAGGGAGCCGGTTAGAGAGGAGGAAGCTTAAGCCAGTTACTTAAATAATGTGATCAATGCTCATTACTTATTACTCATTGAAAAGTAATGGCAATATTCATTCAACAGTCAACATAATTATTTAAGTCTGTTCCTGCGGTTCTCTCTCTACAGAGTTTGCAGGCTACTGGGATGCTGGATTTCTTTTCATTCTAAATTAGTTTCTGATTTCTTTTTGACAGAAAACGTCACTAAAATGTTACTGTCTCCACATGCAGCTGCTAAAATGGTTAGAAATGATATTTTTTCAGATTGAGACTAGACAAAGACAACTATAGTGGAAGGTGTTTATGTGATGTTGCTGCTATGATGTCAGTATATACGTAAACCCCCGATGATGTCATCAGGGTTAGTTTAGTTTTTTCTCAAAAATGAGAAAAATTCATTCACAAAAAAGCAAGCTATAAAATTCAGGGGATGGTTCAGATTTTCCTGAAAGTCTCCTGAAAGTTTCCTTAAAATAACAGCAGTTGCACAAAATACCCTTAAGTTTTCTCCTTATGGTTTCCTTAAAATGTTCACGCAAGTATTTAAGCTTTTCTCCATGTTTTAGGCTCAAACATCAGGATTGACTTAAAGTCAGTTAAATTGTTACACAAAAGACCATAGCAACCAAAGTTCACCATGGTGACGTTCCTATACAACAGCAGGATGAGATAGTGGCACACTTTCTTTATGTTACACACTTCACAAAAGTGATAATAGTTAGCCTCATGGCAGCAAATCAGCAGTCTCTATGGAAACTGTAGAATTTTACCACTGTAAAATGTCTTTCATTGCTGTAAATTACTTAACTGTTTTCCTAAACTAAGAAAATCATTTAAGAGATTTTGTGCAACACCCTTAAATAATTCCCTCAGCTAAGGAGCAATTAAACCTTAAGTGTCATACTTAAGTAAAAAACTTGATTGAAAAACACAATATTTCACACACTGATGACAAACCAAAATATGAAATGAAATGTCATAGTTTTGCATGATAGTCATTTTGTTTTTGTTTTCATTGTTTTACTACAGCAGTTTGTAACTTTGCAAGATTCTGCCACATCACATGAGTCCAGGTCTGCAGCTGCAGGTGAGTCAGGGTCAAGGAGCAGGCAGGTGAGGTGAGGTGAGGAGAGCTACAATCTGTCATAGTAGTCGAGCTTTTTAAGTGTGTGTGTGTGTGTGCGTGTGTGTGTGTGTGTGTGTGTGTGTGTATATGAGTCCAGAGTCTCCAGGGATCTAAGAGTGTACTCACATTGCAAGCACACACACCATATCATTTACACAGACGTTAGCACACACACAAACACTCGTGCACACACAAAAGCTAATATAAACTCTTTAAAAACTCACACATATATTCAACAACAAATAACATCGTGCTATGAGATGCTACAGATGCTTTACAACCAGAAGCATTTAACATACTCACACACACACACACACACACACACACACAGTGTTAACATGTGGGAGACAAGGACTGTACCCTGCTGTGTGGCCAGTGGCCTTGCTCAGTGTTGGCTGTGAGGAATAGCTCTATTTACCACTGGTCATTAATCTCAGTCACATCCACTCGCGCATACACACACATTTTCTCCCTCTCCCCATGCGTGCACTTTCCCACACACACACACACTCACACACACACACATGCATGGCGAGGCAGCTCAGCTAGCAGGTATTTAAAATGGAGGAATGCAATCGGAGTGGGATGCCAGATTGTGTTTACAACACTATCCACTTCCACTGCCCTCTTCTTCCTTTCTTCCTCCGTTTCTATTTACTGCTCTCGTTGACTTTTATTTCCACCTCTCTCATCCGCTCTCCCTCTCCCTCCTCCTTCTTTCCCCCCTTTTCTCCTCACCTGAATAAAACAGGGTACGTGAGCTGTGTAGAGGAGAGATAGTGAGGAATAGTGAGAAACTCCACTTCCTCAATCCATTCCTCCTGCTCCAGTTGTTATTGAGAGTCACTGTTTTTCTACCAAATCAAGTGACAGAAGTCAGATAATATTTTTAGCAAGCACGGATCTAATGATGATGATGATGATGATGATGATGACGCATATGGAAGAAGCGCCTCTAGCTGTCAAACGGCTGCCAGAAAGTAGAGTTTAAGATAAATAAATGAAATGAGATGAATGAAAATCCATTCAGACTCATTGGAAACACTGAAGACTGTAAGTAAAACCACAGAGACACACATCTGCTGCCAAACCTCAGTCTGCTCATCAGACTTTATTTTTATCTTTAAACATGGCTTCACCTGACAGATGCAGCTGGCCACCTGACACAATTGCTGAGAGATGATTTTTTTTTTCTTTTGTTTAAGTGTCCACGAAACATTTATACTTTGTATTCAGTTTTATTTTTACCTTATACTCACATTCACTTACTGATTGGAGATCAGCGTTGCAGGCTCTATTACAGATATTGATATTAAGCTTTGATCTCATTAGTATACCTTAGGAAACTCTGTTATACTTTATACATGCACCATATGTTTTCAGATCCCTTCACTTTTCCCACTTTATGTTGTAGATTTAATTGTAAATGGATAAAAATGCCATTTGTGCCGATCAGTCCACACTCAGTAACTCATAATAAAACATTATAACTCATTTTTCTGCAAATTTATAATAAAAAACTTCTCTTTTACACAAGCATTCAGACCTTTAATTGAGTACTACAATTAACAGCCTCACACACACACACACACACACACACGCTTCAGGCTACTGTCAAGCTGAAAGGTGAACTGTCATCTCAGTCTGAGGCCATGTGCCCCCTGGAGCAGGTTTTTCTTCTTCTTCTTCTTCTTCTTCTTCTTCTTCTTGTTTAACAGCGGTTTGGCATCCAGTTTATTGGTGCATTACAACCACTCTGGTTAGGGCCACTCTGTATTTGGCTGCATTCATCCTCCCCTCACCTCTAACCAGTCTCCCTGTCGCTGTCGCTGAGAAGTCGGATTTCTGCTCAAAGAGTTCGATGAGACCGGAGAATCTTTTTCCTCATTTTCTCCTTCACATGCTGTTTGTCAGACTCCATCAGACTGTCGTATCATCTCTTCTCCACAGTGTCTTCTGTCTAGTCTCTCTACCATAGAGTCCTGACTGATGGAGAGCTGCTGAGATAGTCATTCTCCGTCTCTGCAGAGGACTTCTGAAGCTCTATTAGCTTTATTACCAGTATATACCAGTTGTATTTTGACTCCTGATGGCTCCAAACTTCTTCCATTTCATAATTATTGAGGCCACTGTTCTTTCCAGGGACACGCACAGCTTTAGAAATAGAGCTTATGCTCTATGCCTCAGTCTGATCACAGAGGTCTACAGAGAGTTCACTGGACTTCATGGTTTGTGGTTGTGCTGACATGCAGTGTGAATTGTGGGATCTTATATACACAGACGTGCCTGGAGAAGTTCAATTTGTCACAGCTGGAATCAAGTCAGGTTCTAGACACATCTCAGTGATAATTAACAGATTTGAAGTGTTTGATTTTTAATCGATTTGAGGGAAATGCCGCTGTAGGTTTGTATGTTTGTGTCTGTGCTGGTGATGTGACATCTGCCCGGACATTCTCACAGCTCTGTCTGCCAGTGGAAAATTATCCCATCTCACTCACACACACACACACACACACACACACATGCACACAAAACCAGTCCCTTTGCCCATCTCAGTGCCCAAGCGGGCCTTTAGGTTGAGGTAATAGCCTGTGTGTGTCTAGGCGTGTTGAAACTATGCGGGAGGGTTTTTATATCAGAGGGACTCAGAGCTGTATTCACCAGTACTGTGTGTGTGTGAGTGTGTGTGTGTGTGTGTGTGTGTGTGTGTGTGTGTGTGTGTGTGTGTGTAAGAAGTTAATCGCCATGGTGTGCTGGGATCGCTCCTTGCCCTTGGCATGTGTTTGACAAGAGCTCAATGTGTAAATCCATTAATTACCACCATCCACACCAGTACTGCAGTCATTGCCACTGCTGCTGCTGCTGCTGCTGCTGGAGCTGCAGTACTGGGAGCGCTGGGAGCATCACTGGGACTAGTGGGGGAGGGGTTTGGTGTACTGGTGCAGGTTGGGCTGATGAGCAAAGGTTAGAAGCCAGTGAAACAACAGCAGCCCCTCAACAGACCAGGTGAGATTGCTTCCTCGAGTTGCCTCGTGAAGCAGCTGAGCACTTTCCATCTCTCTGCCCGTTGCTCTCTGCCTTCACTGTGTCTGACACAGACACACACACACACACACACACACACACACACACACAGTTCAGTCATTCAGTCATTAGTTTGAGTGCGATTAGGCTCCTCAGAGGAAGAGCCTCAGTGGCAGACAGATTCATTTCACCAAATGAGCCCTTATTGTTCTGGGGCCACACTTGAAGCAGAGCACTGTGTGTGTGTGTGTGTGTGTGTGTGTGTGTGTGTGTGTGTGTGTGTGTGTGTGTGTGTGTGTGTGATGGGGGTTCGGGGGGTGGGACCATGGACCAGATCACATCACCACTTGACACATCACCACTTGACACACTCGACTGAGCACTGATGAAGCAGGTCCCTGGAGCACACACAGACAGGCGCTCGTACAGGCACACACACTTAATATTGCATGTGTACACACACTCTGCCACAACCCTGGATTTACACCCTGAACACAAACACCAACAAAAGAGGCAATTCATGCACACTGGTATCTAAGATCTTTACATCCGTCGTTAAACAGCTTCTCAGAGTTTCTGTGAATTCACAGTAGTTTATTCTTTTATCAATGTGTGTGTGGGGGCTAGATGGCCCGGACCCCCTGCACCCTTCTTGTAGCCGTACAGGCTTCCACAGTCTGCACGGCCACAAACACACATTTCATTCCATATTCAAACCTACAAGAAACTGGAGCATCCAAAAGAAATTGCATGTCAGTTTATTCTCTTGTTGCAGGAGAAGATGCAAGTGTGAGGTGACGTGAGTAACCACCGAGCCGCATGCCCAGCATCGGATTTAGCTGTTGTTCAGGGAGTTAATAAATACTGTACCATAACCTGAGAGTAGACTAGTTCCAGGTTACATCCCTGTTTATCCACAGTCATAGAAAATATGAACCATTAGTGTGAAATCTTGTCATAATTTCTGTGAAGTCTTGAGTAATGGCTAAAAAGTGTTTTGTGAGGTCACTCTGGCTGTCGCCGGTTTGTTTGCATTTCTTTAAACCAGTCACAGTCGTCTCGGGCGGCTCTGAGCTCAGGATGCAGCAGCGGCGTCCCTGCTAAATAGTGTCGGGGGGGTTTGGTTTTGGCAGAACATTTGTACATGTGGAGGCGAGCGCTGTCATTAAAATGTCTGATTCCCTGCAAAAAAACAAACAAAAACAAAAAACAAATTGCTCAAATTGCACAATCCAAATCTAGATTTTCAGTGTGTAGACTGCAGCTCAGAGGTTGTTGTTGTTTCCTGTAGTGGAGGGGATTTTGGAAACGGTAGAAAGGGAGGAGAACACGTCGTGGAATAGGTGCCAAACGTCAGGTTTTATATGTACAGCCAACATCCAGTGGGTCACACTAGTGAAATGCCAGTGTTCACAGTCTGAGTGACAACATGTAAAAACTCTGTCAGGAACGTACTGTGACTGTGAATATTTCTAAATATAAACATGAATATCATTATCTAATAATGCACATCATCACATGCATGTCTGAGTTTTTCCTCCGAGTTCGCCTCATAACTCCGCCTCCATAATATTTTGTTTTCATTGGCCCTGATACGGCATCATTAACATTACATAAAAAAAAAAAAAAAAGCTGATTTTTAAAAGCGTGCGAGGAAATGACTGAGTGCATGTTCCAGTCAGAGGGATCAGGAAACATGAAGCAGATTTTAAAGAGATAAACCATCGCATGATGTTCACTCTGTCGTTTTTCTCATGTGACTGTAGGTAGAAGTGAGAAGTCTATTCCCCAAACTGTTGAACTAATCCTTTAAGAACAGCGACTAAACAACATCCCACTGTTTTTTAACACCCATATGTTAAAAAACAGCAATATGTGGGTGACAGACACACAGACACACACACACACACACACACACACACACACACAGTTGTGGCCTTGTAGACAGAGCACTGACAGAACCCTGTGATGTACAACATGATAAATACAACATTAAACACATTAATTACCTCACTGATTAGAAAATGAGCTTGTTTCATTACCACAAGCTTCAACATCAACATTTACAGCACTTCCTCTCTCTCTCTCTCTCTCTCTCTCTCTCTCTCTCTTCTCACAGCCCCAAATGACCGGCTCCCTGAAGATGATGCAGATCCAAAGTGCATGAGTATGTGAATGTGTGTGTCTTTGCTGCGCTTACCATGTTTATTTAGTTAATTATTTAGCATTAATTAAGTTTGAATCCTTGGCCGTTAAAGCAGAACAGAACCATCTGCTGCAAAGAGAAAGAATGTGCGGCGAGCGAGCGAGCGAGGGGAGGAAAACACTGTCTCTCTCCTCTCTCTCTCTCTCTCTCTCTCTCTATTTCTGCTATCATGCATACAAGACACACACACCTAAACACACACACACGCACACAGGGCGGCATCCTGAACCATTTAATTACAAAAGAGGACAATAGGGAGGATGGAAGTTAGAGGAGGTAAAAACAACAAAGCCGGAGACACGGATAAATCTTTCAACTTCTCGATTAATGAAGTAAACAGGGAGGCGGGGGGGGGGGGGGGGGGGGGGGGAGCGGCCCAAGACGCCATCGACATCTGGCCTCGGCCTGCATTAAAAGCCTATTTTGCTATTTTAACACCCATAAAACAGGCACTGAAACAGGTCGTAAGTGGCGTCAACCCCACTTTACGCTTCCCCACCGTGTGCTTCTTTTTCTCTGTCTACCCACCACAGACAAACCCGACGTGTGCGTTTGCGCTTTAATAACAACACAAACAATAAATGTTTTATTGTGTTTGGATCACTGGAGAGATCCTCCCACCTCACATCTGCAGCTTCATTGCTTTCACCGCTGTCATGATCAGTCCCTCCGTTCCCCACGGTCCCCCCCTCCCTCAGTCTCCCCTCGTCTCCCCCCGGAAACTGCCTTCTTCTCCTCACCCACCAGATGTCCTCACACTTTATTTTCCTCGTTCCTGTTGTCCCGTCTGCCCCGCCCATCCACACACCTGTTTCCACTTCACAATCTGAAGTTCCAGGCTTCATGGATGCAGCAGACATTTCTGTCAATAAGGAAGTTCGTGAACTTTCTAAGACAGGCATGCTTCTGTATTATGAGTGGAAAACAGGCCTTTGTTGGGTATAACAAGAGACACAGGGAAGTGTCCTGAAAGCCAAAATGAAAAAGTTTGTTGCCTGAGTGGTTTATGGACACCCCTGATTTCAAACCAGTCTCCCAGTTCCTGAGCCTGATGGTCTGCTGTCTGCTCCTGTCCCCCAGCCTCTTGCCCCTCTTTCTGACACCGACTCTGAAGACCTTGATCCTGGGTACTCATTTAGCTAAGTCCCCCCAACTAACCCGAACCCCACTATATTGTCAAGTGGCACGCCTGCGACCTTGAATGACTTCATCATTTCATCATGAAGGCTTTCTGTGGTCGCTCCCACTCTCACTGTCGATCTGAAAACATCAGCACCAGTTTTGAAAAATGAACAGCTATACAGGGGATTTTTTTTTTACCTTCTGAATGTCTGTTGAGTCATCAATCAAAATACTGGTGCATGTTGGTAAAGAGGAGTGTGTGAATGTTATCAGCTGGACTGATATCACTGTTGGTCTTTATCTTAAAAATCCAGTACCAGCAGGGCTGTAATCCAGACGTCCCTTCAGAGACCTATGACTAATGTAACAGACATCAGCCATGTTTTTATTAAGTATAGAGAAATGTATTGCCAGAGCTTTCAAATGTCGAGCTGGTGTGACTCAAAGAAATTTCCTGTTTTAGTAAAAGTGTCTGACTGGCTCTGAGCGTTCCTGGCGTCGATTCAACGGTGTTAATGACCACAACTTTAGAATACTGTCATTAGAGAGCAAGCCTACACTAAAGGTGTCAACATGGCTTTTACTGTGACATCTACCATGAAAATGGCAAGAGGAGTTAAGGTGTGTGTTTTGTATGATGCACACTGTGTGTATGTGTGTGTGTATGTGTATGTGTGTAAGCATCAAAGAAAACATGGATACAATACTAGCCGGGGTAAATATTTGCAGACAGAAATGAGGTGGAGGTGCCGAGCCGACCACTGAAATATTAACTAACTATTGATGGAGACAGAGAGACTGACAGTCGCTGCCTTCCCCCTGTATCATCTTCCTCTTTCCTCTCCTCCCCTTTTCGCTCCTTCTTTCTCCGCCTGCACTCGTTCCTCTGTCATTCTCAACCTGCCCTTCCATCTCTCTCTCTCTCTCTCTCTCTCTCTCTCTGACTCT
>NW_019525138.1:2118142-2147597 GCF_002814215.2 Seriola lalandi dorsalis
CAAGAGGAGTTAAGGTGTGTGTTTTGTATGATGCACACTGTGTGTATGTGTGTGTGTATGTGTATGTGTGTAAGCATCAAAGAAAACATGGATACAATACTAGCCGGGGTAAATATTTGCAGACAGAAATGAGGTGGAGGTGCCGAGCCGACCACTGAAATATTAACTAACTATTGATGGAGACAGAGAGACTGACAGTCGCTGCCTTCCCCCTGTATCATCTTCCTCTTTCCTCTCCTCCCCTTTTCGCTCCTTCTTTCTCCGCCTGCACTCGTTCCTCTGTCATTCTCAACCTGCCCTTCCATCTCTCTCTCTCTCTCTCTCTCTCTCTCTCTCCTCTCTGACTCTCTGCAGCCCAGTCTGTCTCTTTTTAATGTTTCTCTTGCATAGAAGCAGCTTTTAATCATTCCTGCATTTTTGTTCCTCTTTATTAGTTTTTCTCCCCAGAGATATGAGCGCAGGATGGAGACAGAGTGGAGAAGGAGAATATGTGTATTAATGTTTCATATTTCACTTGCGCAGGGGAAGGAGCTGATGATTATTTCATGTTGTCGACATTGTCTTATTCTCTTTTTTTCTTTTTCTGTCTTTCTTTCTTTTCTTTCTTTTTTTTTTTTTTTTGGTCTCTGAGGTGTCAAGAAATTGGCCAACAACATTGTCACCCAGACAGCCATCAGAAAGATGGGTCCTGCACTGACACACACACACACACACACACACACACACACACACTGTTGCTAATACAAAGGACGGGCTTAGCTGCCTGGTTTGACTTGTTGTCACTGTCAGTCACCCTTCCCGATGTCTGTCTGTCTTTCTGTCCTTGTCGCACACACATATTAAGGTTTTGTCCATTAATGTTTTTAAAGTTGTGTTAAGTAACGAGTCTCATACAGTTTTCTAAAAGTCAATTATTCAACAGTTTGAGTTCATTAGATTTAGTCAAAATTAGGTTATTACTCATTTTCTTTTAAAGTTTAACTTGATCACATTTCAATTAGAAATGTAACATTGCGATGGTGAATGAGGCAGCACCAGAAAGTTTATTCCCAAATTCTACATATACATTTGCATCTGTAAAAGTTGTCCTGATTTCCAGTGTTGTAATTTTACCATCGACATTTCAGTCTACAAAGTCTAGAGGAGTGGCACCTCCTCTGTTGCTCTCCCTAATGTTTTTTCTCCTCCTTGTTAAAGTGATACTTGGGGTTATTTGGCGTGGGGTTGTGTGAGGTACTTATCTACAGTCAGTGTGTTACCTGCAGTAGATTCAGATCAGAGTGCTTCCAGTTTAGAGAAGCAGAGTGATGTCCTGATGTGGACAGGGTCATCCAAATAAAAAAGTGTTTTAGCAACTTTTTAAAAATGCCTGTTTGCTTTATTTTGAATATTTTCACCACTTTATCTTGTCGTCAAAAAGCCCTTTCCTTTTGAACTACATTTTTTCAACCGTTGAACTACCGTATTCCTAGCCAGCCACCAAAATACATCAGAAGAAGAAGAACTGTGTTTGAAATCATAGCACATCTTTCAGCTAGCGATGTAATGAAGCCTACATTTATAAAGTTGCAGTACCTTTTCTGCTGTTTTATTCTGATGTTAATTCTGTAAGAAGTGGCAGATATTTGATTTATGTAGCTTAATATTGCTACATAAAATCTATGTTCACCCGCGGTGCTGCTGTAATTATTTATATGCACAGGCTGCAAAGTGCCTGACTGGACTTCACGTGGGAACGGCGTATACGCCTGCATATACACCTGGATATATACGCCTGGCAGCCTAAAGATGTTCTTTAATAGTTTTATCATATATTATTGCTATCACCATATAACATTTTTACCCCTCCACTTCTCCCCTTTAAAAATGTAAAACATTTACTCAGAGAGTATTTTAACTGACTTCCTATGTATTTTTATCTGAGTAAGATGTGTATAAGAGACAGGTGTGAGGTACTTATCTACAGTCAGTGTATTAGCTACAGTAGATTCAGATCAGCTTCCAGTTTAGAGAAGCAGAGTGATGTCCTGATGTGGACAGGGTCATCCAAATAAAAAAGTGTTTTAGCAACTTTTTAAAAATGCCTGCTTGCTTTATTTTGAATATTTTCACCACTTTATCTTGTCGTTAAACAGCCCTTTCCTTTTGAACTACATTTTTTCAACCGTTGAACTACTGTATTCCTATGCACGATGCGCTTGTGCATAGGAATACAGTATGCTTTTACTCTGTGTGACTCAAACAGCTGATCTGTGGAGTAATACAGTGGGTGCCGTAGTGGCCATTGCAGTAATGCTCCAAAAACCTGTTTGCCAGCCACCAAAATACATCAGAAGAAGAAGAACTGTGTTTGAAATCATAGCACATCTTTCAGCTAGCGATGTAATGAAGCCTACATTTATAAAGTTGCAGTACCTTTTCTGCTGTTTTATTCTGATGTTAATTCTGTAAGAAGTGGCAGATATTTGATTTATGTAGCTTAATATTGCTACATAAAATCTATGTTCACCCGCGGTGCTGCTGTAATTATTTATATGCACAGGCTGCAAAGTGCCTGACTGGACTTCACGTGGGAACGGCGTATACGCCTGCATATACACCTGGATATATACGCCTGGCAGCCTAAAGATGTTCTTTAATAGTTTTATCATATATTATTGCTATCACCATATAACATTTTTACCCCTCCACTTCTCCCCTTTAAAAATGTAAAACATTTACTCAGAGAGTATTTTAACTGACTTCCTATGTATTTTTATCTGAGTAGATTTCTAGATGAGTAATTGTAGTTGTACTTGAGTAAAATTACTTCTGAGTAACGGTATTTTTACTTGGGGCTGGGGGTGGATGGGTAGGACGATGTTCTGCTGAAAAAGAACAGTTCAGAGCAGCTCATTTAAAAAAAAAAAAGGATGAGAGTGAACTAGTTCATTTTTTGGGACTGTGAACATTGTGAACTATGAATGTGAATTTATTCATTTTAATCTGTGTGAACTGAACTTTGAGTGAGCTCTTGGTAAGTGTGAACTTGCAAAACACAGCTGGAAACCTAGAGGTGTGAATGGCTACAGGCTGTCTCGCAATGCAGTGGCTCAGCATTCTCATCTGGATATAATCCGCCCCGGGGTTCTTGAATTATCAGCCTGACAATTTACTAAAAACCAGGATCTAAAAAAAAGGGTTAGAATACCATACTTTTAGAGACAGTCTTTGAAGATCACGTCTTAGGACTGTAGAGGCCGGCTGATCTCGATGGCCAAATCACTTGCCAAGTCTTTGGTCACTACCTTGTGGAGAGGTGCAAAGGGTTAGGCCAGTCGGCCACAGTAGCAGTTTATTTTTGGTCAGTGACGACACCTGCTACAGAAATTACATGACCCAGGTACCAGAATGCATGATGGAAGATTTTGCATTTTGCAAGCTTTGCCTTTAAACCCTCCTGCTGTGTGCGACCCAAGACCAAGTCGGGGTGACTGAGGTTCCCTATTCACTGGGGAGGAAAACAACATTATAGAGCATCAAGGAACAGCAATGTTGGTCTCTGAACATCAGCCACTGGAATGTACTAGAGGTACTGGATAGGCTAAACCACCAAATCCATGGTGGATAACCACTTGACTCCTGACATTGCGTCTAAAGACTCCTCAATTCTCGGGAGGTGAAAGGCATCTTTACAGGTTTTTACCATTCAACAGATTCTCAGGCTGCCATCTTTCTTTCTCACCAGGGCAATAGGAGAGGCATATGGGCTACAACTTGCTCTGACAACCTGATTGTCTAATAACTGAGGTTTGTAACCCCTAATACTGTCGTAGTCCGAGGGGGGAATTCACCTCCTCCTCTGCCTAACAGAATTCTCAGCTGCCCTGCAGATGTAATTGTCTTAACATTACTATGAGACATTACATTTTTTTAAATTAAATTTAGTGATTGCAGTACTCATACAATGCAGTAAAATTAAATGAAAGTTAGTGTAGCCGGCAGAACAGCAGGGACCACCCAAAAAAAACTGAGCAGTGGAAGCTTCACACTGTAATTAAAATATGTTGCTGAAATTTCAGATCGTGCAGGATTTCTTAAATACCTTGTCAAGTCAATTTTATTTTCATAGTCCAATATCACAACTTTCCACTCGGAGGGCTTTATACGACACCCTCTGTCCTTAGACCCTCGATTCAGAAAACGAAAACGTCCTTTTCCATTTTCCAAATCGAGCAGTTAAAATGTCAGTGGATTTGTAAATGGTACAGAAATTTACAGACTTAATATGCTGAAAAAATATTTACTTCTTTATTTACAGAAAAAAAAGTTTAAAATTCATTTTGAAACAAATCAACTGCACTTTAATTATCCATGGCAGAAAGCTGCTGGATCAGACTGTATGATACACACTTCAACAGAGAGCGGAATGCTGTGGGATCAGTTTGTGCGTATATGTGTGATAATTGCAATTTAAAAAGTTTCTGGTTTTGCTAAAGGATGTAGGACTAATCATTTTTATTTGAGTCAACAAAAGACTTGTGACTCAGAAGCTCATCGATAAGTATTGATCCTGTTGTTCAGACATTGTGTGAGAGACGAAATGCAATGAACATTTTAATATATAAAATGTGTATGAAAACTGAAAATCGAATAGAAGGTTTTTGTTTAATTCCTTAAAAATAAAAGATATCAAACAGCTGAAAACATTTTATTTTATTTATTATGGTTTAATCACATTTTCGAACAATGTTGCAAATCATTTTGGTTTATGTTAATATTGAATTTGAAACAGTTTTGGCCTCAGTGTGATGAGGTATCTTGATTAGTGTTTCATTTTTTGGGTAAATGGAAAGCAGACATTCCCATCTGGATATTTATCCATAAACACGTTTTTCTCATTTTCTAAATTTATTTCACAGGTTATGTATTCCATCTCATTTATTGATATCGAGATATAAAATTACATATAGAATGATTGTATGATTCTATCCATATTGCCCAGTCCTGCATGGAGGGGATATTAAATAATGAATGATTCGAACATTCCTTCCACTCAGAGCTGCTCTATCAGCACATATGCTGAGAAACTTCCTCCACATCCACGTGCACTCCCTGCTGAGTGCATATAAATCACATGCACAGTGTCACAGTGTCACAGTGTCTGTCTCTGGCTCTACCCGGGCACTGCACACACACACACACACGCACACACACACACATTGACTCTTGGTAACATTTGAATATACTGTATAATGGACCTATAGGTTCAAATTATGAGGAATTTCTGTAGGTTCAGGAAAGCTCAGGAAATTTTCTGTTCTGCACCTTGAGGAGTCACACTGCTACTGTTCACACACACATGCACTGTGTGCATGTGTGTGTGTGTGTGTGTGTCCTGTTGGGCATAGCTTCCTGGTGTCCGGTCCCAACAACTCAGCAGCTCATCATTCCATCAAATCTACAAGCCTCTCCTGTATTTAAGGCCCGGTTCAGCTCTCCAGCCAGATCCTTCAGTCTTTACTTGTGTTACTGTGACTCGTCCAGCTGATCCTGTCTCTGCCTCACGAGCAACTCTCTCATCTCTCACCTCAATCAGACTGTCTGTCTTACGGGGCTAGAACAGTGACAGTACAATTTTGACAGTGAAAATAAAAAATTTGAACTGAAAAAGCGAAAACAGTGGCATTGAAATACTTGTATTGGGGAAAAAAAAGTTGTACTGGCACTGAAAAAAGTGACAGAAAGTTGAAACTGAAAACCAGTGACACTGAGAAATAGTGACAGCATAAAAAAAAAACTGTCAGTGAAAACAGACAAAAAGGAAGAAAAAATCTGAAGACTGACATTGAAAAACATTTCATAATAAAAAAAAAAAAATATCGAAATTAAATACGATTGTAAGATTGTACTTCCTCTTTCAGGAGTTCAAGTTCAAGTTTTGTCTTCAATGCCGAAACTGAATGTCACTGTCCCAGCCTCATACAGCCTCTGCTCTCCGGTCCTGGTTTGTCTCCCCCGCCTCGCTCTGTCTGCTTCACCGCCTGACAACTCCGACCTGCAAGCCCTCGCCATTTGATCCTGCCTCATCCAAAAATCCACCTCTGCCCCATCAGCTCCCGCGGCTCCCCCCATCCCCCCCCCCCCCCACAAGTCTCCACACAAGCTCAGCTTTCTCCCTGCTTCAACAGATCTGACACAACTCGTCGACTTTAGTGAATTAATAAGACTAAACACCTTGTCCTGTTACCTGTGTTCTGCTTTTTGTGTCCTCAAACTAGAACTGAACAAACAGCTACACTACTAACTGACTGTCTTTCTCTTTTGCCCCAAAACACCTGGAAAACAGATCGTTCTTTCATGCAGATGTGGAATTATAACCTCTGAACTGGACAAAGCCTTGTCTTTTATATAATGGCTCTTATACATGCAATAGAAATTACTTCTTGTCTCCTTCAGTGATTTGTAAAGCAACGATGTTTTCAACACTTACAACTGCTTCTAGGAATATCTGTCTGTGTCTGTCTCTGTCTGCCATTGAACTGGAGATGATTTTCTCTGACAGTTTTATGAACTTTATGAGATCTTGATCTCAGAAAGGCTACATGATTGAATAAAGGATGAATGAAAAGATACACACACACACACACACACACACACACACACACAAAGAAGGCTGACGACCAGCATCGATGTGCTGTGGCTGTGGAGGGGAGCTCTCGGCAGTGCTGACACAGCCACCGCTGTCCTGCCATCGATTGGCCTGAGCGGAGGGAGAGGATCATGGGCGAGAGACACACAGTCGGATTGGGAGAGGGAGAGGAGGGAGCGAGGCCTCTCGTTTTAATCTACTGTAGAGTGTGTGTGGGGGGGGGGGGGGGGGGGCAGCGTCGGCTCGTTCACTGCCTCACATCTCCGGGTGTGTTGCATTCGATCCCTCATTAATAAGACTAAAAGAAGCCTGGTGAGCGAACACTGTTTCACACACACACACACTCTGCTAAGACCTTGGCTGAACAAATGAGAGAGAGAGAGAGAGAGAGGGATACAAAGCCAAGAAAAGTGAAACTAAACCACCCCGACCTTCATTTCTTTTTTCATTTTGTCCTTTCTCACTTCACTTATTCCCTGTAAATCTCCCTCTCCTGTTTTCTCTTTTCTCCCATCTGTTTTCTACTTTCTTCCTTCAACCTTTCCTCACTCCTTTCTCTCCTTATTTGAAATAAAGTGGACCATGTCACACCGGTCCTTAAATCACTGCACTGACTTTTGTGTGTGTCAAAGAATAGATTTTAAAATCTACTTGCTCTTGTCTGTAAAGCACTAAATGGTTTTGGGCCTGAATACGTCTCGGATCAGTCCCTCAGCTTCATCTGGGACAGGTTTACTCAGTCTTCCCAGAGTCAGAACCAAGCCAGGTGAATCAGCTTTTCTAGTCTCTCTGCTCCTCACCTGTGTGACAGACTTCCTGAAACACCTGAGCTCTGCTGAAACTGTCAGCTCGTTTAAATCAGGGTTTAAAACATCACTATGTGCTGCAGCTCACCAGTGAATCACATACAGAACATCTTTTTTTTATGCATTTGCTTGTTTTTAATGTCTTTTATCACTGCAGCACTTCTTTTAAATGGTGTTCTGAGTTTCTTATCGGATTTTATGCAACTTATTTAAATATTTGTATTTATTCGAAACATTTTTATTGTTTGTAAATGTTATTTTAATGTCATCTTAATGTTCTCTGTAAAGCACTTTGAATTGCCTTGTGTCTGAATGGTGCTGTATAAATAAACTCACCTTACTTAATCATTTACTTCCTCTGTCTTTGTCTATGTATCTATACAAACTCTACGTATTCTTTCTCTCTGACACCTTTCCTTCCTGTCTTCCTTATTTGTCACCTTCCCATCTTCTCAGTTTCATTGGCTCATACATTTCTATCAATGTTTTTATTAATATTTATTTTATTTTTCTACTAATATTATTATCATATTTAACTAGAGTTAGGAGAATATACGCCATGAGTCAATATTAATTTGCAAACCATTAGAGATTTTTCCATACATTCTCTAGGTAATGTTACTGATCAATGAGCGTGGCTGCTTCATGGTCAAACTTTGAAGAACTATATATATTTGCTGATTTACTTTGATATATATCAATATTGCAGTATAATAAAATTTTTGATTAATTATTATATTCATGTCACCCACTCCTAGATTCAAAATTCCATATAGTCTAAAGGTAGATGTCCATGTGTAGTTTTATTATAAAGCAGGTCTAGGTTCTGTATTAATACTGTGAAAGTATCAAAGCCTCAGTCCACAGAGAAATGCACACAGCCTGTATTCACAAACTGAGCCTTAAAACCAGCCGTCAGGACAAAGACACACACACACGTCACAAAAAAACAGTCGCCGCCCTCAGCCTTGACCCAAGCCCCGCCCACCTGGACCCACCATCCAATCTTGCAGGATTTGGTTTCTCTGAGTGTTTACCTGAAACCTGCCATATCTTTATTGGATCACTCAGAAAAAGATACAGCACAAATATATCTTCTTATGGATCAATACACAAGAAGCGTAAAATATGGAGCAACAAACATATAGTGACATGCAAAGAACTCCCCACAGAGGCCGATGTTAATGGCTGAGGAACACCAATAAATCAACTTAAGTTCAGAAACGAATACATTCCTCATATAATAAGAATAATTTATATTTAAAAATAAAATGGAATATTCTGCATGTTAGTTCCCCACCAGAGAGATGACAGCTGTATGTGGCCCGAGTTCCTGGCCTACGTGATCAGCTCCTCTGAGCATTAGAGAGTCAAATCACAGTCCTCCTGTTATTTTGGTGATGTGTTATTCAGGCTTGGTTAGAGACTACACAGTGTCCTGATTACTGAAAAAGGAAGGAGGGAACCAGAATCCAGTCTTTAATACCTAATAAACCGTGGTGAAAATTACATCTAGGACAATCTACATTTACATATACACAGGTACGGAGTGTGCTATGAAATATCAATGCGTCGCTGGTAGCCCCTCTGAGGGTGATTATTTAATGCAGGCCTCCTATCGACATATGCTAATAAATAGACGACACCCCCATGTCAGTAGCGGTCCATTCAAAGTGCTCGCTGAATTAAAAATTGATATTGCACATAGCCCTCACATATATAGCATCGTGTATCCAGCACCTTGATAGCGGTATTTCATGGTAACCCACAAAGCCCAGGGGACGAGCTCGGCTATGTGTTGTCATAACCATGTGTGGTTCTTGTCATCATCACAGTATGAGATGCTTATTGATGAATGCAGGTACAATCAGACTGACCTGGTGGTGTTTAAAAAGGACCTATAGCATGTATGGAAGCTTATGAAGGACAAAAGATGAGCACTAAAGAAATTCAAGCTCTAGTCCACTCTGCTTTTTTGGTGGTTTGTTTTTTATTAACTTTAAAGCTCCATATTTTCTTCTTCTCCTGTGTTTTATTTGAAGTGTTTATCCAAAAGAAGATATATATGTGGTTTTAACAACCACAAAAACCCATAGTATTACATCTCCTCTCTCAGGCTTCTCTCTGGAGCTCTAGTAGCAACAGGTCGGTGAGCCAATCAGAAGAGAGGAGGCTCTGAGCCTCTCCTCTGATTGATCTAATAAAAATATGGCAGATTTCAGGTAAACACTCAGAGAAACCAAATTGTGTATGCTTGGATGGTGGATCCGGGTGGGCGTGGCTTAGGGCAAGGCTGAGAGCTGTGACTGCTTTGTTGTGACATCACAAAGTAACTGGAAGTCCTGACAGCTGCTTTTAAGGCTCAGTTTGTGAATACAGGCTGTGTGCATTTCTCTGTGGACTGAGGCTTTGATACTTTCACAGTATTAATACAGAACCTAGACCTGCTTTATAATCAAACAACACATGGACAAATAAGCTTTATACTACATGGACCTTTAAACCCTCATAAAGCAGCAGCTTTACGTGGTCCAGTCAGTACCAGCTTCTGCAGTGCATTAAATATTTTTCATTTAGTGCAACTGTTCACCCACAGAAATTTGTTATAAACACAATTCAAGATACAAATGTGTCAGAATGTGTCAAAATGATACAGAAGACATGTAAAGTATTTTATGAATGTTTCAATCAGCATGAACACAATATCCAGTGAAGCTACCTGAGGGAGAACAAATGGGATATTTAAGGGATCAAGAAATGTCTAATACATCTGCACACCTAGCGAGAGAAAGACCGGCATAAGCTTCAATGCGAATCCTTCAAAATAAAAACACAACTCCCCCCCCCCAACGGTTTTCATTCTGTAGAGGATAAAGAAACCGAAGGAAGAATTTACAGGGAACAGGATGTAAGAAGCTTAACTATGCTATGAGGCCTAATGTGTCTCATTAGTCTTATTGGTTTGAAACCTTATACACAGGGACAGAGTGGGAATTAAAATCAGGCCGAGACTTTTGACTTGGCCTTGCCTGGACCACCGAAACCCATCTGGAGACGCGCCAGCAGACTCAGCCTGTATCACAGACTTCAAGACTTGTGGCTGAAGCCGTTGCTGCCCAGGCCTCTCGACTGTGGATCTCACCGCCTGGAGATTTCAGACCTAAACTCAGTGTTCTCCTTTAAATCTCTTCTCAAAACTCAAATATATTGTATGGCTTTTTCTTAACTGATGGTATTTATTGTAATCTTTTTTTGTATCACTTATTTTTATTGATTTTTGAACATTGTACATCACTATTCCAGGGTGATTAGGATGGTCATCAAGTCTAGTCAAGTCATCCTTTTCTCCCTCCCTCCCAACCCCTAATGTGTTCACAGGCGTCCTTACATTCCTGTTTATTGCGGTCTTTTAATTATTTTATCTTTTCTATATCTTAACTTCTCGGTTCCTTTGTTTTTATTGTAAATGTTCTTGTTTGATTGTATTATCATTGTAAAACACTTGCTAAGGTGCTGTATAAATAAACTTTATTGGTATTTCCTTTATGATGTAGCTGCTTGCTGCTGTTCACTTTGCACTGTATTAAATTGTATTTCTATTTTTAACTTTACTTTCTAACTGCAAGTTATGCAACTCAGAAGAACAGAGAGAGAGCTACACGACATTATCCTGCTGAATAACCTCAGACCGGATTTCGGTTGTTGAACCGGACTCACCGGGAGCTGCGGGCCTGACCCCACCCTGCCGCTCGGCCCCTCCTTTCTGGTGCCGCTGCCTGATGCACAGCTGTTTGAAACATTTGGATTTTTATGAATTCTAACTTATTTTCTCTCTCGATTTTCAGCCACACCTTTAAGTTTTTTGTTGAACTGGCTGCTGGAGTGTTTAAACACAGACAAAGACATCAACATGTAAAGAGTAAAACAAAAACCAAACCAGGAGACAGAAGCACACAGAACCACAGTGGGCGACAGCTCCCTCTCTCTTTCACTCTCTCTCTCTCTCTCTGTCTTTCTTTGTCTCTTTCTGATGTCTATTTTTCTTTTTTCCACACTGATCCACCTTCCCAATTTATGTAGTGATCCGCAGGGAAAAGTCCTGGTTCTCCTGATGGCCACTGTAATCATTGATTACACATAAAAAAAGGACATCTTGCTAACTGCCATTCAATCACCCATGTAACTGTTACTTACCTACTGTACTCGTAAGTACTTTTCTACACTCAAGTGCTGAACTACTTCTCCCAAATGTTCAGTACTGAAAATAACACTCTGAACGAGGCTGTAGGAAAAATGAGTGAGGTGATGAATGAGCGGCTGTGGTTGTGTTTTGTGTTCGGTGAGTAGAGAAATGTTCTCTCATACAGAGGAGATTAGAGCAACTTTAATATTACAACATTAGGTGTAGTCTTGCTAATGGTCAGTGTAGAAGATTGAACCTATTTTAGTTTCCTGCATTTTCAGCTGACAGCCGTATTTCTAACAGCACCGAGGCGCTGCTTTAGGCTGGGTCGGTAATTAATGATATAAATAACATCCGTGTGATCTCAGGGCCGAGCTGCGTGAGACTCACTCGGAAGAAAATCACAGTCAAGTCTGCCATCATGTGGTGTGTGGGGGACATCAACACTGACCACTCTCTTGATTAAAGACATGTTAGATCACAGGCCTTGAAAGGAAATTTTATTTTTAAAAAATGATCATGAAATATATTACAGTCAAGTTCAAAGATTTCTCCTTTTACTGGGACTTTTTATTTACATATTGAACAAAAACATGTCTTAAATGACCAGAAGACAAAGCAATTAACACGGATCAATCTTAACACACACTAAACAAACCAACTAACCAACACAAACACATGACATTACATCAGTCAGGCTCGACGACCTGAATAAGATATTAAAGGGTAAAATAAATAAATAAGAAATCACAACAAAGGCAAAATAATTCAGATCCTGCATTACATGATTTTCGACTTTTAAAGCCCTCACAGCCTGTGGGATACGTTTGAGACGCTACAGCAGAGAACATTTTTATGGGCTCTGGCATTAAAAATAACCTGCAACCAAATCTGCATTAAATTGTACATATTCATAGATCTCATCTTACATCAAGATCCAAACGTAAGTTCCTGTGAAATTGGTGAAAAAGTGTAAAATGTCCTATCTCACAATGTTAAGGCAAATTCCTGGACCCGCCCCTTTAACTGGATGGGCACCAGAATTTAACGGATTCGTTCCTGGCCCCATGTCCGATCCCTCCACCAAATTTGGTGCAAATCGGTTCAGTACTTTTTGTGTAATCCTGCTGACTAACAGATAAACCACCAGACATGGATGAAATAGTCACACAGTAACAGATGCTTGATGAGAGAAATGAGATGCAAACAGCAAAGCCTCTATATGGAAATTCACCACAGGAAAGTCAGGAGCCTGTAATGCTTTTACAGTTTCTCTGTCAGGTAAGGTTTACTGTATTCAGTAGTTTCTTATTATTAAATGCACATTTCTGTCTTCCATAATCTCATGTTATGTATCTTTAGGTAAGTTTGTGTTACTGAAGTTACTGATCAACAGGTGTGCATTATGTAACTTTCAGTTTGAAATACAATGTTGAACCTGTTTGATAGCGCTGGTCACAAAGGCAAGGTAGATCCCAGCTGATTCAGTGAGGTCATTCAAACAGCTTTTACATTTCAGCACACCACCTCTGTGTGATTGACATCTTTATGCCCTGAATCTGCTCACCGCATAATTCATCCTAATAAAGGCCTGAATGCTGTTGCGTAAGCTCCATGCTATCTTGAGGACGCAGAATGCCACTTTGTTGTTTTATTATAGTAAATAAGCTGCCGCAGCTTCGGAGCCGCTGCGGAGCTGAGAACTTTTTCTACCTAAAGGTAAAAAGCATTATACTAATCCACCACACAAAATCATTTTAGTATCAAAACTCACCCCATGGCTGTTAGATTCCATTTACGTCTTTCAGCGACGACAGCCGCGGTCAAGTGGGGTCAAGTCCAGTCAGTTGGGATGTTTTTCACTGCAGTTTACATGGTGGAAAAAATAATCTATAGGAAATGCTCGAACCTCTCATGTTGCATAATGCAGTTACTCACTATGTTCTAAGTTCAGGAGGTAGAGCTGGTCTAAAATAAATCTGAGGGATTGCAGGCTTATTAATAATTATATATTTTACATTTAACACAGCAACATTACATATTATATACATATACATATACATATACCTTACATAACAAACTATGTTTTTTGGTTGAAGATTGGTGAGACATGAAGTCATTAATGAGACTGCTGTATGGGGAGTGGGGGCCACAGGCAGCCTTATGTCGACTGCTTGGGAAGACTTGCTGAATGTGTGTTAATACAGCGAAACTTACTGTGCCGCGTAACTTACTTTATCCTCTTTTTCTTGCCACTAATTACATGCTGTCCTAGTCTCCACTTCTGACTGGAACCCAGCTTTCATGGTTGTAGAGAAGGCCAGGGAGAGAGCTCAGAACCCCCAGAAAGGAGCCGCTGGAGGTCAGAGCTGGGTTTACTCTGTGGACAGATGAGGGAGTCAAACAATCAAACAAAGAGAACTGACAGTGGTCCTCCGTCAGTGACCAGGCCGGGTAACCTTCCCCCTCGGCAGCCGGAGTTTACCTCGTAGGCCCGGGGAAGAGCCCACAGATGGTGACCAAGGCCCTCTTAGAGTCCTGTGACACAGCTCCATGCAAAACAAGGCTCACAAAAAAACCCTGCTTGATCTCACCTTCCAGAAGATGACTCCCATTACATCTGTGCCTTTGATAAAGAACTGGAACTTGCTGGACAGACTGGACAGAACTGACTGCCATCGTGGTCAGATTTGGGCCCAGATAGCAACTCCCGCTCACTGTGTATGACATGCAGGTACGTCTCCTTCTGGTTCCATGTATGCATGTTCAGGCTAGTAAGTATCTGATAACAGGCAAATTGGTTGATGGTTGAAAAGGGATTTTTGGGAAGTGTATGAAGTCAGCTGGCCAGAACCATCATAGAAACCTCCAAACCAGCAGAAGGAGCTGTATCTGTGTGGGAATGAACTGTGACAGATGGTCTTTGTAGAAGAAAGCGAAACCTGTCCAGCTGGTGAGGACGAGCTGTTGAGGATGATTGTGATGATTGTGTGTGTGTGTTGAGTAATCTGATACTGATTCATCCTTCATCATGGCCACGTGAAAGACCAAAACACGGCAGCCGCGGCTCCATCGAATGGACCGGAGAGTCTAGAGGCAGATGTATGCAGATGTTTGCATTTCAGATTCAAAAGAAGAGCTGGACAGAAGCAAATCCATGTGCAAGAAGAATCTGACGGAAGAAGAAGCCGTGTTGGTAAATGCTGTAGCCGTCAGCTACATCAGCAGCACACATGAGTTACCTATTATTTCTTAAGATGCGTTTCTAAACTGTTGGTCATGTTAATTAAAAAGTGCATTGGGGTCGATTCTTAAAGTAAACATTAATATTTTTTATAATGCACCAGGTTAGGGTTATGGAATCGAATCAGAAATCACAGCAAATCAGTAGCACGTGAATCGGAATTGAATGGATTCAGGCGAGGGCGTAGGTTTAGGCTCAACATTGGTAGGGACACAACAATCCCTCCAAAGGCAAGAAGACTTCATTCTGTCAACAGAATAGTTTATTAACATATGATCTGCATTAACCTTTATTTACATTTAAATAAAAATTACACACGGTAACAGATTAAGGATTAAAAGAAAGTAAACTTTAGGAAAAGAGAGAAAAAAGAAACAATATTATTGCATTTTTGCATCCAACAACAACAATTTTATATTCATTAGATCTACTCTTTAGATTAAAGAGACTCTGGGAGCTCTTTTTTGGATTCCGCCCTTTCAGCCAATCAAATGCTAGCATGCCTAAATCGGTCTTCTTGGAGAAGTGACCTTTGTAGCCCAGTGTCCTTCTGCTGCACAGGTGGAGCTTTTTTAGCATTTTGTCCAAGGTGCTAATTCTGCAACCTCCATGACGTAGTAGATGTCTGATGTCTGGTCCTGCTCATCAGTATTCCCACTATACGCTGATCAGTATTCCCAGTACTGGGTTGATATTATACTGGGAGGGCATGCTGCCTTGATTGTCCTTTCAAACATCGATATCATTTTTAGAAGCTTAGTGATAGAGGTCTCGGGTATGGAGCTATGTAACTGGACTAAGAGACACTGACATAGTGCGTGTTATGACAAAGGCGGGAAAACAAAATCACAAATATTGCTTCTTAATAAAACTGCTTGTGTGGTAGTGAGACAGCTTTCTAAATCTCTTCTGCACATCAGAGAGCACTAAACTTTAATGTACAGGTACCAACATGGTATTAATGTGTGTTTAAGCAGTTATACATATAACGATGTGAACGGCTGTAAGGACCAAATATAACGCCTGGCATCAATTATGATCATTATTACTTTGATTATGATGGAGAGTCAGACACCTGATCTCATGCGCATCAGGCTACCAACGTCATCTGATCTTATTCACATTTAATTTAAGGTTATTTGGTGTAATTCAGGGCGGGGTGAGGATACAGAGAGCTGAAGCAAATTCAATTTATGTAAATCCATTTATTTAGAAACTCTTTATTCTAAATCCTGGAATGGCTGTATTTTCACCTCTTTCTGATGTTTATCTTATGTCTTATGTCTTTGAGATCTTGGGGGGAGGGTATGGCCTGTTTCTCAATGTCAAGGCAAAGTATAGTCTCCCCTCTCCCCGTCCCAGTAATTTCACACCATCCTGAAGTTGTTAATCTTCATTTTAGAACTGATGTAATTCATTCATTTGAAGCTCAGTATCCTTAAAGATCGTGAACATGTCCTTTGAGTTCACAATAAGCAATTCCAGCCAAAACCAAGGTAGAAAGAAGCAAAGTCAGGCTCTCCATGTTTGTGCCATATGCCTGTAGGTATACTCATCGTCAAAGAGGAAGTAGTTATAGTAGAGAATTAACTTCCTGGTTTGAGGGTAATTTATTACCCTTATCTCAGAGGGAAAAGTCCAAGGTTTTCAGTCCACCTTTAGACACTTGAGACACGTGAGACACTGAATCAAAGGTTATCAACATAAGGAACATCAGGAGGGGGATGAAGTTGTTCAACAGTCTTTATTATGTCACCAGAACCTTTAATGAAAAAGATGATTCTTTCTAGTATTGGTGTAAGAAAAACAAATTCAACAAACTGGTGAATGTACATCTGTTTGAACAGCTCTTCCTCAGGGATTTGCTGGACACAATCGATTTTTGGTAATATATTAAAAAGAGGACATTCTTTTTGAGTTATCTCCGTTCCCCTGGAGTCTTTTAAGAAATATTATTAGGAGCACCTTTTAGTGTTTCTTGTCAACTTTTCATCTCATAATTGTTTAGAGCCTGATGTGTTTTGTGTTACTAAAACAACCTCCTTTTATCAGCAGGACTAATTGTCTCATTTCCATCATCTGTAGTTCCTGTAATGCCTGACTTTGTTCTCTCGGAAGGTTATTATTCTGGTTCATGTTCAGCAAACACACTATCACTATGTTTTTATAGACACATTAAGAGGAAAAAAAAAAAACTTCCTGCGCCTCACTCATCCCTCCCTGAGCAGCAGCTTCAGTATTATACCATTTATCCTTATCTTGGGCGCCCTCTTAACAGAATGAGAGTTGTACATCCTCAGAGTTGCCCCCACTGAGAGTCTGAAACGCAGTGATCTCAGAGGACAGGAACAGGACAGGAATACGGCTGCTGGGTAAGTTTGGTGGCGAGTGTCGGCAGCTGTTTGACTTCCTGGCAGGTACAGGTACAGTATATCCAGCTGCAGCCAACAGCGCGCACGTGAAGCACGAATCGTGAGTGTGGTTTAAAGGTTTTGCGGTTAGGGTTAAAAAAAAAAAAAAAAAAAGTCTCAAACATGACCATTCAACTGAGGCAACACATCAACAATAACTGAGCCGTGGGACTGAACCGTTTCTGGTATGACAGCCACATCAAACCACAGCGGGCCACGCAGCCTGTCCCACTGCGCAGACAGCAGCAGCACATGCAGTGGAGCCTGGGCCTGCACACAGAGGAAAGAGAACCTCCATTCACTTAAGGATAAACAGACACACAGACACCAGAACTTAGAGCCCTTTAAGTACAGATGTTCCATTAACTTTACATTCAAACAGTCACACAGAGAACACCAAAAATAAACAGTTTAAGTAGATACTCAGTATCCAAGCGAAGCACCTGCACACAGAGGAGACAGAGAGGGAATGAGAACCTGCAGTGTTTGCTGCATGTGGTAAACAGGAGAGGAGACACTCAGACACCCCCACCCACACACCCACACACCCAACCACACATACACACACACACACACACACACACACCACTTCACCCCACAAACACACACACACAAAACCACTCCTGATCAGTGTGAAGGTGTCGATACAGTTCTACCCTGTTACAACTGGTTAGCTGCAATATTTCCAAACATCCACTAGATGTCATCATTAGCTTGGTCTCATCATCGACATGACTCAGAAGACTGTCATAGCACAGTATCAGCTCTTTGTTATCAATGCACTCCCTCTATCTTCATCCATGAAAGCACTTATTATCCTGCACATGCTCTACATACACACTCTGTACTTATACTGTAAGTATATAGTATTTCATTCTGCTCTTACCCATGTAGCTTAAGTGATACAATACATTGTTCCACGGTTCATTGATACATTTGTTATTGAGAATGGTTATTTACTAAGAATCTTAGTCTTTGCATTCAAGTGGAAGAACTTAAGATGATGTTAGGAAAAATTACAAATATGAATGGTAAAGAGTAATTAATATAATTAATATGAAATGTGAATTATTTTTTCATTCAGGACCTAGGTGTTTTGGGACGTCACCAGGTATCCTATAGTAACAGTGTGCGGTTTGTCTCCACTAACTGATGCTTGACTCAACTCGTCAGTTATAGCAGTAGATGAGGTCGTAGCTGTGAAAGAAGCTCAAGGCTGATTCGTTTGAGTTTGTTTCTCTGTTAACTCTCAGATAACTGAGCTTGGAGGCCTCTGCTCTGCCTTGAACAGGATCAGAATCCACATCAGTTTGGCAAGTAAGATTTTAAGCCGTTTCATGAGGTGTACGCCATCTGTTCTGTAGTAGGACACGTACATGTTGGGATATTGTTCTGATGCAGCAATAGAGACCAGTAACCCTCTAATGATTGGATTAAACCTCCTCGGCTCTGGCAGCTCCCCAGACAGCTGAGAGTACGCTTTGTCCTAAAGTGTGGGACGCCTTATGTTCACTCTTGCAATGCAAAGTGCAAAGTCTCCCCAATAAGCCAAACAAAACACCAAAATACTATATAAACTGTAAGTTATGCTAGGTAGCTGAAAACACTTAACTTCAGTTACAGGAGGTAAATACCACAACTGGGTGGAGTCTGTTTCAGCGTATATGGACAGAAAGGGAACGCCATGAAGAAGTCACACTCCACACCAAATGTATGGTCTGTATGTTTTAGACAGTGGGAGAAAACTATCTCTTACATCTGTTGTCAGTAAATAACTATATAATAGTCAATAGAGTACAGATTCAAATGATTATGATTGCACATTATTCAGAATTACTTTACTTAATTACTTTGCCTTACATGGCTTATTGTTGTATTTGTTTACACTGCTTAGTTTGCTATTTGTGTAAAATTGTATTTTTCTGTGCATCATAATCTAAATGATGGCCATTAGAGACTTTATTCCTTGTGTTAACTCATGAACACTACAAGCTTGTGTTTAACTGTGAAGTGGTTATCCTACGAGAAGTGAATGCAGCCTGCAGAGTCCATGCAGAGCATTGGTCTTCACGTGTGAGCCAGTTACCCAATCTGTACAACAACAGGTCTGCCATGTGAGCGGCCTCTGCTCTATGCTGACTGGCCCACAGGCAGCCAATGAGAAAAAATCTCTGCGACCGGCCCATGTGCAGCCAATCGGAAAAATCTCAACTCAGATCAGTGGGCGTGGCTACAGAGCTGGAGCTGAACTAACTTGGATATGTGTAGGATGTCGTCCATCTGTCTGTCTGTCTATCTACTGCTTCCACTCTGACTTTAAGGTGGACAGAATTCAAGCAAATGACAAGGCGTTGGCACTTTCTACCTGATGGATGTAAAAACAAGAGCCACTTAAGCTGCCTAATATCACACCTCCCTAACCATGTACCACACTAACTGAATCATTTAGAGTCTATCATAAGTCATTTGCCACTCATTTTATTGTATGAAAATATATATTATGTAAATGAGTTTGGAGAATATTAAATGCAAAAATTCGCAGCTATACTCTCAGTTCATTGGCTGACTGTCTGATGATAAGGACATGACTCCAACTGGTCCTTTACTTCTTTGTAAGTATTTCCATACGATTTGCCTACCTTGTGTGTGCAAAGAGGAAACTTACAGTGGAGCATGGCCTACTTCACTACACGGAACCAAGGTGGATTGAAGAACTGGGTGCTAAAAGAATACAATATTATAATCTTATTTGCTTATTTTGAGGTGTGTCGACTCATTGAAACTTGAAATGGGTTCAGATCAAAATACATTCATAGGAATGGGGCTCTGATGTTTTTGCCAATCAACATTCCCATATTAAAAACAGACTACAGTTTGTTGTTCCATTGTCCATTTACAAAACAACAAAAATTTGTGGCTGTGTGTCTTTAATTTGGTTTGCAACTATCTTGTGCTTCACACAACACTTTGTTCAGTTCATCCTGTTTTCATTCACAATATGTGCAAAACCACAAACACTAGTTGTGTACATTAATCTCAGAGCAAGCCATGATCCAAACATCTGCATACATGCTATGAGCCTCCACTGTAGTTTCATTCTTGTTTGGTTGAATCAGCCCTCCATGACACAGCAATCAACAGATCAATCACTCATGTAAGACTGAGTGTTTTTCTCACACTGTTTATGTACATGTTGCCATATTGTGCATGATACAGTTTAAATAAACAGTGAATAATAAAGAGTTATTCATATGTTAATTTGTGTTTCTTAATGTTTTAATCTTTCCAGTTGACTAGATTTACATATTATTATAACCAGATGATTAAAGAATCAGTCACAGAGTCAGTTAGGAATCACTTTTTAAACAGATTTACTGGTATTTTAATGCTAATGCTAACACCCTCAATGAGTAAAACACAACATAAAAGTCACCAAGAAGACAAAAGCTGGAACCAGTGTTATATAGTGGCCTAATTTGCAAGCTTTAAATCATGTTATGTATATAGTCATGAAACAAAGGGGTTAAATTGTGCTGAATGGATTATTTGAGTTTTCCATGTGCATGTAACTGTACATAAATAACGTAGCAAGATTTTTTTTAATTACAGAGTTTTCTCTTCCCATTTTTCTGTTGCTAGGGGAAGTGACGTCAGCAGCAAACGGCAGCGCTCACGGTGGAGGAGAGAATCTGACACTAGAGAGAAGCTGCGCGCAGATAAGGGGCGAAGTCTCTCAGCAAAATCCGTCTCCATCCTTATGTTTTGGTCTACAATGACCCCCCAGATACGGAGAGCATAAACTACGCGTTTCACACTACCGGATGATATCGATATTATAGCTCTTCGTTCCTCAGAAAGATAAAAAAGGGATGGTGAAATTTGGATTGTTACCGAAGGAACTGGGATACTGGGGGGGAAGGGGATTGTGAATTAAGGGGGGCATAAACCGGTCAGAGAAGGTGGAGTATTTGCCGAGGTAACGTAAACAAAAGGTTAATAGCTGAACATTGAGGATAAGGCAACGGTAGTTACCAGGTTACAAACGAAGCAATAGACGTAAGGTTAGCTAACAGCGAAATGGAGCTAAGAGTGGGGAACCGATACAGACTGGGCAGAAAAATCGGAAGTGGATCTTTCGGGGACATCTATTTAGGTGAGTAAAATTTATCTTCATCATGCTTTACTAACCTAAATAAACAACATTTAATGATATTTCCCAGTCCAAATTGTATTATATTCACGTCATTCTCCTATCCATGTCATTTTACGTCACAGCTAAGCTAGCTGAGTTTTCCTTACCTCTGTCCTGCTAAAACTACTATAAGCTGTCAGCTGAAATGCTAAAGCAGGAGTAGAAGCATTGCAAGCACTGTAAAATGCAGTTAAGACTGGACAGCTAGCATTTAAAAGACATTATGTTACATAAATTCAGTGAAAACAAAGTGCTGCTGGATTAAATAATTTTTAATAACACCCCCCCCCCCCCCCCCCGACTGTCAATTTCAGATGGTATTAAAGGTCACAAACTGAAAACTGAAACCTGTACCAATTTGCTTACAGTTAAGAAGGCTACTTCAGTGGGATATACCTGTTATGTCATTCTGACGTGGGCTCAAGTTACAACAGCTACATAGTCATCCGCTTATAGTAATTATGACAATCTGCTGCTTTGTCTGACAGTGATAACGATATCTGAAATATCTAAATTACAGCCTTAACGTTATGTTACTCTCCAGCCTGAGATAAAGTCAATTTTACAAACTCAGGTTACAGTCCTGAATCCTACACATCCCAGTTCAGAGGTATTAAGTTTATAATCTCATACTGGGATGTTCTGGCTATTGGTCTTTATTGTGTTGTTTTCATCTTGTTCCAATTCTTGGTTTTTGTAGATTTGTCACTTTTTGCACATTGTAAGATATAGTCCACCCTGCCATTTTCAGAATGATACTGGCAGATTGTCTCTGATATAGCATATATGTAGGTGAATATACAGCAACATGTAAGGCCCATGTGCTACTTAAAGAATTAATACAATTTGATGGTTGTCATTTTAGCCCAGATATGGCATGATTGTACATACTGCCACCCAACCTACCACCCATTTTTGTTTTCCAAGGTTGCTTCTTTTAGTTTCCATTACCCTATTTTATGTATGAGAAGGGTTTACTGTTGCGTAGTTATGTGAATGTGTTTGTTTTGATAAAGAGACTAGGCACACTTGTTTTTCCAGTTGATGAAGACATCAGTTGACTTAGGGCAAAACAGCTTTTGATATAGAAGCTTACGAAACTTCTCAGGAAGTAAGTGTTTACAAGGGTTGGTTTAATGTTGCCATGGCATGATGTTGGCGGGGTTGACTCTCGAGTTCCTGGTCACAGAGCCTGTAATATGGCGACAATAATATGGTGATGTTGACGTGATCTTTCTGTTCTTTACCAAAGCCTGAATTTGCACAGGATTAATGCAATTACTGTATTATAAGTGAGCCAAGAATTTGGGGTCTATCCTGCAAGTCTAGCGGGTTTGGCGAAGCAAAATGCACCCAGCAGTTACTGGTACACAGCTACAATATGTTTGCAGAACAGTGACATCTGTAATAAGTCAGACCTGTCATTAAACCAAAGTGACAGGACATTTTTAATTACAAGCTATTAGCTTTTCACTGTATCTGTATTGATGAGTCTTAGACACCTATTGTAACTGCAGTTTCCCTACAGAAATGCTTTAGAGCTTGGACCCACACTGTGTCACCCACCACCACAAGTAAATTCTCAACCTGAGGAAGAGCTTATGTTTGTGTTGATGCTCTGGGTTGCCATTGGCGATAGCTAGTTTGGGTCTCTTTAGGCTTTGAGTGGTATCACCTTTTCTCTGTGACCAGCAGGATGTTTATCTGGACTGGACTGTGGCTCCAGGTGTTAATCTTTCTTTTTATGGCTGGTTTGTTGTTGTAAACTTTTGACAGGCTATATAATCAATGATAAATGAATAATGGTTCCTGTATAACCTCAAGATGATCTCAGTGTGGTGCTCTGTAGGCAGGTCGCCATTCCAAAATGTATATCTACTTTGGAAATCGAGTTATTACAACGTGCACAAAAGTTATTTTAGTAATGTAAATGATAGTTGGCTTTATGAGCCACATTAAGTTGCAACAGTACCATAAACTGTGACGAGAATAATTACAGTCTATGCAGATCCACCACAGAACAAGATACTAATTTGTGTGCCATCCCAAATTGAGCACTGGCCTCAGCCTGGCCATCCCTAAGAAAATTGCCTGGCCCCACCACAGCACCTGACTCATGGAGGAATTTCCATTGACTGAAATAACTTGTTAAATGCATGGATAGTGAAGATGAAATGGTTGACAGTCACTTTTTGCGGTGTGTGAGACTGAAAAGAGGTTTTGGAAATTCAAAAAAGTCAACTAACAGAGCAGACATGGTCAGCATACATGAGGGGACTTTCAGTTGTGATTGAACAAGGTGGAATGGGCTCAGTATTTTTGTAATGTGGTTTGTCAAGCCTGTGGCCACTATATCAATTGATTTCCATCCAGAAAAACTATAAAATAGCAAAATGAAGCATTTGTCTCTTTTACCTTCATGAACAACTAAAACTATTAATCATTCACTAATTGTATTGATAGAAGCTGCTTGAACATTCAGCGCTAACCTTCGGCACCTGGCAGATTTGGCTGGCTTGCTGGCTGGGTTGCTCAGAATTTGCAAAACCTTAAAATCAGAAGGTTAAACTTCACAGACCTAGAGGAACAAATCTAAAGGACAGAATCTAGGTTTGTCAGTTCTGTAGACTTACAAAGTGGTAGGATTCCAAAAGCGCTTTTCCCATCCTGTATTCCCATTTCAGATTTTTCCTTTAACAATATCATAAATGTTATTTTACGTTGAAGAAAGGGACTTAACAAACATATAGAGGCATGTTAAAGCACCCATATCTTTGTGTCTGTTAAACGCAACATGTGATGGAGAGTGAAGTTGGAGTCAGCCATGATTCCCTCACCTTGTACTTGAAACTAATGCAGCTGGTTTTATGTAACCAAACCCACATGTGACTCATCAAACATGTTTGCACATGGTGGTTTTAAAAGAGCGCTTCACCAATTTAGCGTTGCGCTGTGGGGCTCCTGGTGGACTGTGTCAACGCAGCTGAACCAGAGATACTGTTTTGTTTTTTTATTATTATTATTATCACAGGCATTATTTTTCCTTGTCAAAACCTTTTGCCTACGTTATCCACAGTACAACTCAACCATTGACAGCTGACTTAGAGATTTGAATGTTATGCTAGTGGCTAAAATAGCCTCAAGCCTCTAGTCTAAAGCATGGGTGGGGAGTCAGCTAAAGAGGTCTGGTAACTTCTTCATTTTCATTCTACATCCGCAGACTTTTTATCACACCGTTTATTAAATTTCAGAGAGCTCCTTCGGACCTACAAAAGGCTTTGTACTTTGCAACTTTTTTTTATTATATGGCATAGTACTCCCCAAGGGTTTTAAATAGACTTAAATGTGTAAGAGAGGGACCACCAGAAATAACCACTTGATTATAGCTTGTGTGCTCTGCATCACAGGCTGACTTTGTTTTCGTCTGGGCAGGTATCTGGTGTATTGGGCTGAGAAAGTCAATCTGTGTGAACATGTTTTTGTTTCCATTAGATGTTTTCTAAAGGTTGACAGCTCTCTTTTCTTTTCCCTCCTTTCTCTCTCCCTCTCACCTCGACCAGGTTTTGCAATGTGTCTCTACTCCTTGTATCCATTGTTTCAAATTAAAGGGTCTTCTACAGAGTTGTGTAATTATGACTTCATGACATTGTAGTGGCGCCAATATTGCATTAAGCAGAAACAAAGATCTGTTATGGTAAAGGTCCATTATAGTTGTAATCAAACATGACACCTACAGAGATAGCAGAAGTAATGTCTTCAGTCTAAAAAATGAAACAAAACATTATCAATATTTCACAGCGACGATACAGAAAGAAGTAAAAGCAGTCGATTGCTATATTTGAGAAGCTGGAACCAGTAAATGTTAACTATTTTTGCTGGATAAATAACTCAAATGATCAATCAGTTATCATAGTTGTCAGATAATTTTCTGAGAAATGATGAATATGCAAATAATCTCAGCACTAGTGTACATCTCAGTTGCCAGATTAGAGGGTACACCTCGCTAAAACTACTACAATCTAATCCACAAATTTTTTTCCCAATTTTGTATCAGCCCAGTCCCAGTAGTAGCAGTCACACATTTACCTTTTCATGTGTATCCTAAAGCTGGGTTCTACTGGTTTGAAACCACACACTTAAGGTTCGCCTCAAAAGCCAGGATGTTACACAGCATGTTGAGGTTCTGAAATACGCATGGATGTACGGCGTGTGACGTATAACATATGTGTCCAAGCATACCAGTGTTAAGTTCAAAACAACAGTGGTGGGTAAAATGAGTGTGGAGGTGCTGTTACTGATCAAAAGCTGCTGTGCATCATATACAGTTTTGGTTCCTGTTTGCTGCTGACTTTTTCTTCAGACATTTTTTAAATTCCCTGGTGGCGGGTCACATACTTCCCGTCCGTTCCGTGCACCATGGCAGCCGTGACTAGGGAAATTCATGTCGGGAAATACTTTGGTAAAAAAAGACGACAATAACGTGCAGTTCAAGATATTTGGCGTTAAACTTGCATATCATGTTCTCCGACAGCCAAAGAGTAGGCTTGGTCGGGAGGTCCGTGTCCGACTGGAAACGCAAGCTTAACATTCTGCTTGTGTTTCCAGTTGGACACAGACCTCTCGTATTTCTTTTTTTTACGGTAAAAAAAAATATATACATATATATAATTTTCGAGTAACTGAATACTCGATCATAAGGTAATGAGAGTACTCGAATATTGAATTACTGAAAATGCCCATCCCTAGTCACTAACTCCAGCGTCAGCATAATGGTGGAACAACAGATCACTGTCATACCTTTTAGACTGAACAGCGAGGTGGAATAAAGGCACAACATTCCTGCCTTTGAAGAGGAAGTATTAAAAGGGCTATAGTCACCTATCTCTGTTTTCTGTTTGAAGTAGATTATGATCATGGAAAAAGTTTAAATTCTCAATATTCAAACTTTGCTTTATACATTTTTATGTTGTACTACTTCACACAAGTTTGGACTGTGAGAGAGAAATAAACTCAATATAATTTATGGCACTCTATATTAGCAGATATTAGATATATAGAAAATTTGGAGTTTGGTTTAGTAGCAAGCTGATAGAAATCTGTCAGGTTACATTTTTAATGAGAAACAATTGATGATGTCTGAGCAGTGTATGTTTCAGGTCTTAGCTGGATAAGATTTAAGATATCTGTATGTGTATGTTGGTAAGTGTGTTTTTATGTAATTTTAGTTCACAGATCCTTTAAAATCACCATGTGTATTTCCATTTGTCCTTTTCCAGGCACAGATATTTCAGTGGGTGAGGAGGTTGCAATTAAGCTGGAATGTGTGAAGACCAAACACCCCCAGCTCCACATCGAGAGCAAGATCTACAAGATGATGCAAGGAGGAGGTGACGTATCAGCTCACATGCTGAAATCCTCATCTCTCATTGGGCTTCTGTTCTGTTTCCACCCACACCCCCCTCTGTCTGTCCATCAGGTTTATTTACCCCTCTTTTCATACTTCACATGATCTGTTTTTCCTGCCCTCTAATCTCCTTCCTTGCTGTCCTCTTCCTCATTGATTCACTCCCTTTACTTCCATCCACCCCTTCACTTCCATCCACCCTTGTTTGCCTCCTCCATGTTAATCTGATGCATACATGACTTCAGCAGCTTGCGATCCAAAAGTCACCAAAAAACACTGAAGATGAGGGACTGACTTTCTGGGATCCTGAATCCATGCAGCCCCATGTCATTTGAGGACAAATAATGGGTGTATCCACAGCTGAGGGTTAAAGTTAAAGTTTTTTACCAGTTGTGTAAATGTTAATATTGGGTAAACTGTAATAATTGTAGCCCCTTTTTCTACATAATTCTTCTATGTAGGCTCCGTTGTTAGCACTAACACCTTATAGCAAAGCATGTTTGCCCCCTGTCACCCTGAATAGAAGGAGCGGGACAGAAAATGGTAACAGTGCAGACAAAATATGCAAAGAATGTGCTGTCACAAGTTGCAACCCATACACACTGTCGAATGCCTGGTATCTTCCCTGGTGATGCTGCTGCAGCCAGTTTCACTTCTCACTTGTTTTAGGGTTTTTTTTTTTGTTTTTTTTTACCTTTTGCCTCATATGTCATCAGGAGATGTTCTTTAGACCACATTTTTGTGTACCTTCCATTGTAATTGCCTTTGCTCCCGTGTTTCTGCAGTGGGCATTCCAACAATAAAGTGGTGTGGAGCAGAAGGTGACTACAATGTGATGGTGATGGAGCTGCTGGGGCCCAGCCTGGAGGATCTCTTCAACTTCTGCTCTCGCAAGTTCAGCCTCAAGACGGTCCTGTTGCTGGCCGACCAAATGGTGAGACTTCACACACACTCTTTACCTACTGTCTACTGCTGGAGTGGATCCCAAAGCCTCCTTTCAGATTGTACAATGAGAGCAGAAAGGGCTTGAGTAGCCCCTGTTGAAGACAGGAATGTTTGGCCTTTATAGCGAAGAAGAAACTTCATGGAATATCTGAAAAATTATGAAGGATTTAATAACATTTAATTAACATCATAGGCATCAAGTTTAGTCGTTTAACTCATTAATCTGCTCTTCCCTAGTGACTTAGTTTGTCTTTTTGTTCTTCTCATCCACAGATCAGTCGCATTGAGTACATTCACTCCAAGAACTTCATCCACAGAGATGTGAAGCCTGATAACTTCCTGATGGGACTCGGCAAAAAGGGCAACCTAGTCTACATCATTGACTTTGGCCTGGCAAAAAAGTATCGTGATGCTCGCACACACCAGCACATCCCCTACCGCGAGAACAAGAACCTGACTGGCACTGCACGCTACGCCTCCATCAACACACATCTCGGGATTGGTACAGTAGACCTGTTTGACTTGAACACGTTGTTAGACACTGAATTTGAAGATGGAATTTTTTCTGTGACCAATTGTTCCACCTCTCTTCAACCTTCTCCTTGTCTGTTGTCTCCCTCTACAGAGCAGTCAAGGCGTGATGACCTGGAGTCCTTGGGCTATGTTCTCATGTACTTTAATCTGGGCTCGCTGCCTTGGCAAGGCCTCAAGGCCGCTACCAAGAGACAGAAGTATGAACGCATCAGTGAGAAGAAAATGTCCACCCCCATTGAGGTGCTTTGCAAGGGCTATCCCTGTGAGTTTCACTTCTTTTAGGTTTTATGTAAAACTATTCTAAAATGATTTCATTATGACCCATATTGTTCAATATCCATCTGCTGAGAAATGTATCTTCCCTCTCTGTCACAGCTGAGTTTGCGACCTACCTGAATTTCTGTCGCTCCCTGCGCTTCGATGACAAGCCGGACTATTCGTACCTACGACAGCTCTTCAGGAACCTGTTTCACAGACAGGGCTTCTCTTATGACTATGTGTTTGACTGGAACATGCTTAAGTTTGTGAGTACTTATCATAATGTCTGAACTGTATGCAGTTGAAATGTCAGCCACAGTAGCAAAAGGCATAGCTGATATTTTTAGATTAAAATGATTTGGCTTTATTTTGGCATCTGATCATTTTCATATTGTATTCATGTCATCTTCATTTTCCTGCAAGCTTTAATTTTTGTTGTGGTGGAAGAACCTTTGCTGTTGAGTAAACATCATGCTTCCATATAATAATATAATGACTGTCATGTCAGACTGATACCAGGTATAAATGAATAAGCCTCCTTATTAATCGTGGTCATGAACTTAATTATAAGTCTCATATTTCTTTTTTAGCTATGATAGCAACAAGGCTCTGGGGATGTCAGTCAGTTGTTCCACTGCTTAAACCCACACTAAAATATCTTAACTAGGGGCGTTGTGTAGCGTAGTGGTTTAAGCAGGCGCCCCATGTGAAGAGGCTACAGTCCTCGCTGCAGTCGGCCCCGGTTCGAATCCCGCATCGGACGGCCTTTCACTGCATGTCATTCCCCCTCTCTCTGCCTCCCCGTTTCCTGTCACTCTCCACTGTGCTGTCCATTAAAGGCATAAAA
>NW_019525138.1:2147617-2171147 GCF_002814215.2 Seriola lalandi dorsalis
TAGTTTGTCTTTTTGTTCTTCTCATCCACAGATCAGTCGCATTGAGTACATTCACTCCAAGAACTTCATCCACAGAGATGTGAAGCCTGATAACTTCCTGATGGGACTCGGCAAAAAGGGCAACCTAGTCTACATCATTGACTTTGGCCTGGCAAAAAAGTATCGTGATGCTCGCACACACCAGCACATCCCCTACCGCGAGAACAAGAACCTGACTGGCACTGCACGCTACGCCTCCATCAACACACATCTCGGGATTGGTACAGTAGACCTGTTTGACTTGAACACGTTGTTAGACACTGAATTTGAAGATGGAATTTTTTCTGTGACCAATTGTTCCACCTCTCTTCAACCTTCTCCTTGTCTGTTGTCTCCCTCTACAGAGCAGTCAAGGCGTGATGACCTGGAGTCCTTGGGCTATGTTCTCATGTACTTTAATCTGGGCTCGCTGCCTTGGCAAGGCCTCAAGGCCGCTACCAAGAGACAGAAGTATGAACGCATCAGTGAGAAGAAAATGTCCACCCCCATTGAGGTGCTTTGCAAGGGCTATCCCTGTGAGTTTCACTTCTTTTAGGTTTTATGTAAAACTATTCTAAAATGATTTCATTATGACCCATATTGGTCAATATCCATCTGCTGAGAAATGTATCTTCCCTCTCTGTCACAGCTGAGTTTGCGACCTACCTGAATTTCTGTCGCTCCCTGCGCTTCGATGACAAGCCGGACTATTCGTACCTACGACAGCTCTTCAGGAACCTGTTTCACAGACAGGGCTTCTCTTATGACTATGTGTTTGACTGGAACATGCTTAAGTTTGTGAGTACTTATCATAATGTCTGAACTGTATGCAGTTGAAATGTCAGCCACAGTAGCAAAAGGCATAGCTGATATTTTTAGATTAAAATGATTTGGCTTTATTTTGGCATCTGATCATTTTCATATTGTATTCATGTCATCTTCATTTTCCTGCAAGCTTTAATTTTTGTTGTGGTGGAAGAACCTTTGCTGTTGAGTAAACATCATGCTTCCATATAATAATATAATGACTGTCATGTCAGACTGATACCAGGTATAAATGAATAAGCCTCCTTATTAATCGTGGTCATGAACTTAATTATAAGTCTCATATTTCTTTTTTAGCTATGCTAGCAACAAGGCTCTGGGGATGTCAGTCAGTTGTTCCACTGCTTAAACCCACACTAAAATATCTTAACTATTTGAATCTTGGTATAAATATTTATGTTGACCGGTAGATGAATCCTACTTATCTTGGTGAACCCTGGCTTTACTTGTGGATCCACCAGCATGTCAAAATTTTCACTTCTCCTGTATAAAATCTCAACATCCACCAGATTGGCACAAATTTTGATACAGATATTGGAGATGCCCAGGCATCGTATTTAGGGATGCACCTATTGATCGCCAGCAAAAATACGTGATCGGTAGATAGGAATTAATGCTTCTAGTCACCAATCACCTTTGGTTAATACTCTTAAAAAAAAAAAAAGTGATTGCGGCATCCCTAATCGTATCCTACTGACTTGACGATTTATGATCGATTAATGATCATGATGTGACATTTCTTCCTTAGGATTAATCGTAACAACTTCTGTGATCCTCTGACATTTTTTCTAGCACCATCATAAGGTCAAATTTTACAACAACAAACATTACACCTCTTTAACATCAGCAAGTTAGTTTTCTCATTGTATGGTAACATGTTGACATTAGCATTTAGCTCAAAGCACTGCTGTTCCAAATACAGCCTAACAGAGCTCAAGCATGGCTCGAGACTCTTAGTCTTTTGCTATCAGTCGTGTTTTTGTTGATTGCTTGGTCTTGTTGTTGACAGGGAGCCAACCGTGCAGCAGAGGAAGCAGAGAGAGAGCGCCGTGACCGGGAGGACAGGCTGAGGCACGGCAGGAACCCAGGGGCCAGAGGAATACCTGCCGTATCAGGAAGACCAAGAGGAACCCAGGATGGTGCCCCACCTACCCCGCTAACACCCACCTCACACACAGGTCAGTTCACTCCCTCAGTAGGCGATACTGATACAGATGCTGTAAAACCATTTGTTTAGTGCAAAGGGTTTTGAGTAAAATTGTGGACACAAGTTACGCTAGGTGTTCAGTCATTGATGATGACACCACGAAGTTTCCTGATTTCAGTTATCATTTTGTACCGTATTTAAATATAGTTGATGCAAAATAAATGTTTTGTTGTCTTTACACAAACTCAGACACATGAGTCAAAATGAGTAGCCAGACATTTTTCTGTAGAACCTGATGAAAATACAGAAGTATTAATGAATTTTATCATCATATCAATCCTGTGTCTCTGATCTCCAGCAAACACGTCTCCTCGACAAGTGTCTGGTATGGAGCGTGAACGAAAGGTCAGCATGCGACTGCACCGCGGCGCTCCCGTCAACGTGTCATCCTCAGACCTAACGGGACGGCAGGACACCTCCCGCATGTCCACCTCACAGGTACAAGACACCTCTGAGATAAAACATCTACTTTCATCTGACTGTGTCACCAAACCCACTAGCATGGGTAGAAAGAAGAAGCTGTACTATACTATAGATAATTCCACTTCACCCCAGACTAGGCTTTCAGTACAAGCTCTCCCCTAAATACACAGGAGGCTTTATAGTAACCATTAGAGGTGGAATTACATTTTAAAGTTCATTAAACTTCGTGGAAGTCTGCATCCTACTGCTTCGTAAGATCATTAGTCATTAGTCTGATTAGAGTGATTCTCCTGAAGTTTTTGTCAACATGATTTACAGACTGATGTGTAGTGCTTCACACAGGACCCAGATCCAGAGCAGAAAGAAGAAAGTCTCTGTAATTCAGCTGTTACAGCACATCAGCCTCATGTCTCCTGTTAGAGAGCAGTGCTGCTGTTCAGCCAGATTTCTCCAGTTGTGTGGTTGGTGCAGCATGTGGGTTCTGACTTGACATATTGGGCCTTCTCTCTCCCTTCCCCGAACCTCAGAATAGCATTCCCTACGAGCATCACGCCAAGTAGACGCTCGCCACGTCCTTGTGTGACGGCGGCAACACTGGGTGAGTCCCGTCCCTAAAGCACCAGGGATGCATGGATCCGAACTCCAGTTCTACAGTGGGCTCGTGTTCAGTCCCGGTTCCAGGGTGTTTTGCTTCCAGCCTAGTTTCTGCTTCATCAAATTCTCCTAAAAGAGAAGGGACACAAGAAGAAAACATGTGGTGGGCACGACATTAGATTGGCAGCATTTAGAGGTAGTTTTACCTGGAATCGGGGATGAACACTACAGCAGATGTGAGTCAGTCTCCAGTGAGCTTCACATCCAGTTTGTGAATGAGACTTAGCTTGATTGGCCAGTTATTGGTGTCATAACACGGAACCATCACAGCTAGTAGATAGTAAATCTACTTAGCTGTTAATTATATCAAGTCTAAGTCTCACTGAACAATCAGATACTGACTTATACTACTGATACTATCTGAGCATGAGAGTGCAGTCCTCTTGAGAACTGGAGTGGATAATGCATTGCAGTGCATCAGAGCCTAAGAATGTAACTCCCTCATTGCCTACTCAGGGTGACATGGTGCCCCTTTAATCAGCTCTGCGCCTGTGGCTTGTTGCTTGCAGTGTTGGTTTGATGCCTGAGGCCACATCGATCAGATGGCGGGCCGTCAGCTGTAGCACCCAAAGGAATTTCACCCACCCTTACCTACACCCACACCTCCAACCTTGCTTGATGCAGTTCCCGTGTTACTTCACCCTCAGACTCCTGCCTCTGGTCTTCCACACTAAACACTTGCATGATATGAAGTTACTCGTTTGCAAGTCAGCATTGAGCTTTCTTATGGCTGTGGCTGAGAGCATGTCATCAGTTCAGACAGGGAGGGCTTTTAGGAGGGGGGCAATAAAGTCAGTCTAAGATCAGTCTAATCAGTCCATGTTCTATGTCTTTTGATAACAGGATTCTCTCAAAGATTCAGTGTGTTTGCACAGATTGTGTTTTCTTTGCTGTGCTGCAGAGGTTTACATTCTGCTAGCTGCATTTACTGTAGGTTTGTTGCTGGAACAAAACACTGGCAATAAGCTGACTCACGACTACTAGGACAAAGATACCCAGCTGATAAGTAAAACCCAGAACACTGAAGCTTCATATAGGTGTTTTACACCACAGGAACTTAACAACCCATAACTTAAGGTGTAGCCAATGTCACATTTTGGTTTCTGCTGTACTTGGGAGTGAGTTGTGGAGCCTGAATTTCACTGCCCTGGACGTGCTACTAAATTCATGGTCCAGGTATGTGGGAACAAATGCTGTTAACTGCTGGTTAGCAAAATGGCAAACGCAACAATCAGTTATGCAGGAAATGCACTAATGTTGAAATGTTGCATGAATTTGAAACCAACATTACCTCACTGTTACTATTAACATAACGTACTTCCTCACACTGCACAAACAAGGCAGAATGTAGAACCTGGACTTTTTTGGTTCTTACAGATTCTGGGTTACTAAGATTCTGTTGTGGAAAAGAGCTAATGGTGGCTTCAGCTGAACCTAAGAATCGAACTCATGAACTCATTCACTTCCAGTCACTCTGCATAGGATTTCTTCACAGCCAGTAACTGAATAGAGGAATAATAACAGCTGCCAGTGTTTCCGTCAGCCTGTGACATGTCAGTATTGTTTGCAGATTATCTCGAAGTTTTGCTTACAGCTTTGTTATTGTTCAGACTAGCTGACTTGAACAGTGGTAATGTTAATGTACTTGGGATTGGCTTCATCAAACATCAGTGGAACTGTGGAAACCACAGCAGTTTCTGAACCGCCATCTTTGCTGTTCTGCAGTATGCATCACTGGCTAAATCGCTACGCCATGTTTATCATGTGCCTGCAGCTGCTTCACAGCTCCGCCACTAATCATTGTACTCTTTGACTTCCTTTATTCAGTTTTATAATCTTACACATCCTTGCTTATTTCCTGCCTGATGCTGAAAGCCTTCTGACAGCTTGTTCCCTTCGTAGCATTGTTAAAGTACTTTGTATATCAAGTTGTATGAATCTATCCAAAGTCAAATATTGGGACAGGACCAATCAGCCATCTCTAGTTACAACCATGCAGGTGTTTCCACAGTTTAGAAATAATGTAGTTTTTTGATAATGTAGCTTATGGGGTGAACATGAATAATGTGTTTTTGGTGGCTTGTAAATGCCTGTAGACAAATAAAAGGGCTCTATGTCTGTACATGTTTATGCAGAAGCAGTGACAGTGACAGTGCAGGGAAGCATGCATGTGAAGCTCAATGCACCCAGTGATGTAGATGAGGTATGGGGTTGTTGCTTTTTTTTGACCTCCCTGCTTCCTGTCCTGTGTTTCCTCCAGATGGTGTCCGGTGCGCTGCCTGCTGGTCTCCATCTTCTAGCTCCTCGATGAGCCCCCCCCACAATGCAACCTGGCAGACCAAGCCCTGTTCACTCAGAAGCAATCTGACATACTAATACTACCACCACCACCACCACTATTAATTACTTCTACTACAGTTACCATTGGAAGCCAGCTTCTGACTCAGCACAAACTGCTTTGACTGACAGCTCTCAGTACCGTTGCCTCCTTCAGAATCTCCCAAGCCCCCCTCCGTCTCCCCCATTCTCCTCCCCTTTCTGTGTGTTGGTCTGACCTTGGAAAACATTAAAGCATGTTGGACCTCAGGACTGGTCTGTCCACTTTTTCAGGAGACATTTGCACAATCCTCTGCACTGCCCCCACCTCCACCTCTACCACCAGATTCTGAATGGGCAGTGGTTTGTCCAGGGAAAACATGGTAACCCCGCGTCTTTTCTAGGACACAGACTGATGATACAACAGTTAGCGCCACTGGCTTCTCCTCCTTCTGTGGGAGAGTAATTCTTCTTCTTCTTCTTCTTCTTCTTCTTCTTCTTCTTTTTTTTTTTTTTGAAACCCTACATTTCCATTGTCAATGATTGCTAGTTCATACCTGATCAGAAACAGCTCTTCTCTCTTTTTTGCAGTACGGTGTATCAAGCTGAACCAGCAGCTCTTCATTTTATATATGTATGGGTAGTTTTCGGCGTGTGATGCTTTTCATTGGTATTTGCAGTTTTCATTCTCTCCCTCCTACCAACCACTTTCCCCCGTTTTTAATAATTCCCACCACTGACGGCTCTCTTCAGTAACTCTATAGCCATTTGTATTAAATAAAAAGAAACTACTTCTTTGCATGTTTAGAGGTAAAGCCTTCAGAGTCAGATGTGGAGGCTTGAGTGCTAGTTGATCCCATGAACATACCAAAAATATGCTTTGGTATATTGGTTGCAGGAGGTTGTGTATTCACCCATTAGTTGGCAAGATGTTGTCTGTTCACCTCCCAGGCTCTGGTGTACTGTCCAGTAAAGCCCTGCTCCCTTTTCTAGTGCTCTATACATAACTGTAGGGGGCGAGGGCGTCATCTGACGTATTACACTAGATCTCCACTCACTGTGTACAGATAAACATTCTCATTTTTCTTATTTGTATTATTTTGAAGCTGTGAAGTACTTGTAATACTGGCGTGTAAATGATTTCTCATGTCTTTGTTTTCACTGACCTGTGAGGACGGCTCTGAACACAGCCACTGCTCTGGCTGTGAGAGGCTCAGTGATCCTGCACCAGTGTTGCAAACTGCGGCATTTCCATGGGCATTGTGAATCCCCTTAAACAAACAATTACTGAAATTATTCTCCATGGAGAACGTGGAGAGGAGAGCTGACCTTCATCCTCCCACAGGCTTCTCCAGCAGCAGCAGCAGCGGCGTCCTGGGGGGTTTTTATATTCGGCTCGACTCGTGTGACGCTCCTCGGCTGTGACGAACACCCTCTGTCACATCTGTCAGATCGGCCCGTCGTAATTCATCCTCGCTGCTGCTCAGTCTGTAGTTTTTGATTTCTGATCCTCGATCCCTTCGGTCAGCCACTATACACCTGTTGAATTATGTAAGCGACCAGATCAGCAAGATTTACTTTTCTCATTTATATTTGTTTGTGTACTTACACTGTAAATAAATGAATTACTTGTACGGTGTGGTGTCATGACTTTATAGTTGCTGTGAATGAATCAGTTTGTCTCAGAGACCAACAGGGGGTGTTACAGGAGAACTTTTAAGGCTGCAACAAATATAGAAGACCTTTGCACATATGCAATTACACAGCAGGTGGGACTCTGATCATCGGAGGAATTCAGTCCAGTCAGAAAGTGCAGTTAAGCTAATTATCTGAGTTCTTTCTCCACTGAAAATATCTTTGTGAAAACGGCTCAGAAACAAAGCTGGGTCAGTGCAGGTGTGTGTGTGTGTGTGTGTGTTACATTTCTTCACCCAAGCAAGTTGTGGGTGCTTCTTAGTGTTGGTGTGTTGAACACTATATCCAGATACAGATACACAGGAGCATGCGTATCACAGCGTCTGAGGCCTCTACTCTTAAGTGGGATTTGAAGTTATCAAGGTAACTTCAGGTTTAAGTCTGGGTTTTCAGTCCTACAACAATTAGCTTGTTACCGGACTAAATCACTATGGTAACTGACGCTGAACTCCTAACCTACTCTGGAGCAGGTTAACTTTCAAGGATCAGATCACAACCTGTCGACAGCCAAACTACTGAAAAATCAGATACCTGGGAAAACGGAGTCATCATTCCTACAGGATCCTGACGGACAAAAGAGTTTATAATAAAGTGATAAACAGTAACAAGCAGTAGAGTCTTTCCATGTGTCACTCTGGTTTTAAAACAGCTTCTAACAAACAGGAGAGTTTATCACTAAATAACTAATAATGACTGTTAGAGCTTAATTTGACCTGAACACAGATTCTTTAATCCGGCAGGATTCCTGACAGTGATGAAGCTTTTACTCTCCTCTTCATCACTGCAGCTCAGAATAACACAACAAGAAAGAAACACTGAACCAACAATGACCCACACTTAACACTCCCATCATTATAAATGAACATTTCAGTCAGTCTGACTCATCAGACATCAACTACTTCTCTCCTCTTTTCTTTCTCTCCTCTTTTCTTTCTCTCCTCTTTTCTTTCTCTTCCTCTCTGCAGCAGAAACAGTCTGACATTAGCTTTAGCTGTTTTATCTGCTTCACATGAACAGTGTGTTCAGAACAGTGTGTTCATTATCAGACTGAAGAGAAAAAATACTGTATCCTTAATCTGGCTTTAACAATTGGAAATGATTTCTAGTGTTCCTGCTTTATTCTAGTCATGTGATCATATTGTTTACATTTCACCTGGTTGAATGTCACTTTTGGACGTCGCTATAACTGAATTTTACCTGCAGGTATCAGTGTTTCTTCTAATATGAAGTATTATATTCATGGCTCTGGTGATGTTGCTTATAACTGAAAACTCTTCCTCTTTCATATGAACCCGCTGGTAACCGGACAGGTTGATAACCAGCTTCATAGTACAGGTTATCAGGACGTCGGATGTCAGGTTCAGTTAAGCCAGAGAAGGAAAGGTTATCCTGAGTGTGTTGAACCTGCTTCACAGCGCAGTCCTCTGGTTTCATATCACAACATAATACAGGAGGCACCAGTGTTCAGTATCAGTAAAGCCGATCTTTACAGAACAGTACACACAACATAGAACATACAATCATCAACCAGGTGAACAACACTGACGTATCACACTGAGACTCACAATCCAAGTTTGTTCAAGTATCACAAATTCATCTGGCAACAACTGGATGACATCTGGAAGCAGAACACACGAATAATGGAAGACACGACAAAAACCTTTTTCAATTTCATCCATGAGTGAACAGCTACAGTTTGCCATTCAGCTGCCGTCATCAAGTGGCCCAAAATATTAAATTCTTCATTTTTACAACCAGATTTTGAATGTGATAAAAAATCTGATAAATACTCTCAATAAATAAAACACAAGTGCAACAAACAAGGAAATACAGTGTTTGAGAGTTGAGTGTGAAAGGTGCGTTCTTTAGCCGGAGAGCAACAGTCTGACCATATAATCTCAACACAGCTCACTTACTAGAGCACTTCCAGAGCTTTCAGCTGCATCTCACAGTCTTCATTAGTGAATAGAGGTTGTCATCACCAGACCAAAGCGTGGAACTTGAGACATGTGGTAACAAGTGGTCGTATGTGGAGGGAAAGGAGATCCACACCACATAGATTTGAAAAAAGCTCCATGTGCTGATGAAGGCTGTGAGATATGACTGAAAGCTCCAGAAAGATGCGTTAAGTGGACTTTTTTTTTTTTTTTTTTGGTCAGGTTCTTTAAAATTATTAAACCTTGAATGAGAAAAACATTGCTGAGAAATGTGAACAAAACTGGAAACCCATTACTTTGTTCTAAAATACAGTGCGTGTCTGAGCAGACTCAGCACAGAGCAGTTGTCTTAATAAAGGGCTGTATTTGCAGCATAAACAGTATAAGGTAACAGCTGTGTAAAGCATCTGGTGAACCGGTTCAGGTGAAACCAGTTCTTAACAATGACCCCTCTCTGTCTTGTGCCCATGATGTGGACCTGTGATTTTGATCTACAGGGCAACATCAGCTCTCTTACCCTGCTTTGTTCCCCCTCGCTGTCTCTGTGGCTCCTTACACCACCTGTTAGCCATCATCATCATCATCATCATCATCATCATCATCATCATCATCATCATCATCATCATCAGTGCGTTTTATTCTTGTGCTCTTGGTGCACAGTTTGTCTTTTGTCGTCTCTAGTTCTCATCCTTTATAACTGCGTCTCATCTCCTCCCTCCCCCGTCTCCTTCACCGTCATCGCCTCCTCTCCCGCTTTCATTTTTCCATTCTCTCTTTCCCTCGGCTCCTCTTCATCATCCTCGGCCTCCACCGCTCGGTTCAGCCCCTCCTTCTCTGAAGCCGTCACAGCCATCTCCATCTTCGCCTCCTGATCCTCCTGTTTCTTAGTAATGCAAAAGAAGTTGCCCAAGGCCAAAACGATGGCTGACAGCGTGACCTCGCAGCCCGCCAACAGGAAGACGTACATGTAACTGTGGGTGGCATCCAAGAGGCGACCTGGTGGAAGAAACAAGAACATTAGTATGATTGTTGCTGGACTCATAAAGCATTTATCATTTCTTTGGATGCTGAAAAGACTCAGAGTGGAGTCTTTGGTCTGGGCTCTGGTCTTAGTAACAAGATTAAAACTCTTTACTCAGATCCAATAGAGAAAAGTCAACACTAACGGCCTGATGTCTGAGGGTTTTCCTGTGCTTACAGGTTGCAGACAGAGGGCCCTTTTGTCACCATTACTGTATACATTATTCACGGAGCCCTCGGGTGAGGTCATCGGGACTAATCCCGACATAGATGGGGTCACAGAGGGTGAAGAAAATCACATTATTCCTCTATTCGACTACTCGCACATGATGTTCTGTTGTACGTTAGAAATCCTGAAAAATGAATTCCAGTAGTTCTAAATTTTATAACCTAGTTTAGAGCTTAATCTGGCTATCAAATTAATTTAGGGAAATCTGTTGTCTTGCCCTTTAATGCCCCCCTGGGAAAGGCCAGTACAACCTACACTTCAGGTGTGAGAGAGGGGTCGAAGATACTTTGATATTTTTGTCACTCCTGATCTAAATAACTTATTTGAGACTATTTATTCTCTTTGAACTAAACTCAAACTTAAAAACGACCTGAGGAAGAGAACTTCCTTTGCTACTTCCTTCTTGGGGAGAAACAACATTATAAAAAACCAACCATATTAAATTATTTATTTCATAATCTCCCGTGCTATTTAACCCCAGCATTTTTAAGTCTCTGAATTCTTTTATTTCTCATTATATTTGGAATAAAAAACTTTAAAGAATTAGGTTCTCTAAATTCCTAGTAAACTTCTCCTTGCCTAACCTTCAACTGTCGGTCAGCTCAGCTTAACATGATGATAAAGTGGTTCATGATTAGGCAGGTGTCCTTCCTAGAAGGCTTAAATCCCTTTTATCAACAACATAGATCAGATAAACTCGTTTGACTGCAGTGTTATTATTTAAAGCACTCTAGTAATGCAAGGAGAACACTGGGAAGTAACCGCATGAGTGACATTAGTGAATCAGTTTTTCTTTGGTCAATTGTACCCACACTTTTACAAAGCTGCAGTTGTGGTCTCTTCATTAGCTGTAGTTTAAAAGTGGTTTTAGTGGCTATACATCAAGATCTCCATCTGTAGGATACCGCTGCTGCTGTATACTAACAAGGCTTCCTTTATTACAAATGTAGGGTTGTTTTAGTTTTTTTGCTTTAGTCCATCATGATGTAACACAACAGTCTCATTTCGACCGGTTAGAATTATTGTGTTAACTTGTTGTTAATTACCTGAATGACCTGACATAAGCATGTAAATGTGATTTGCAGCACAAACACTGTTGTTAAAGCATTTATTTATACTGGCACAGCCGTATTAAGTGTATGATGTTGTGCATCCCCGTGGCTGAGGGGTTTCAGACTGTGACCATGAACCGCAACAACCCAAGTTCAACTGCAGCCATGTTGCATCTCTCTGTCCGCTGTTTCCTCTCATCTCATCTGTATCACTATGTAGACGCAAAACGGCCAAAAAAAGATCTTCATTCAATCCGCATTCACATTCACGTTCGTTCCCTCCGTGCTCCTACCTGCTCCCGGGGGTCCCACCAGCACAGCGATGGCCTCCATAAGCAGCACCAGGCCGATGGCGCTGGAGAACTTCTCCGTCCCCACGATAGCCATGAGGACCTCGAACTGCAGCGCCCCCACCATGCCGTACGACATGCCGAAGAAGATGCAGAAGACCACCAGACCCACGTAATCGGTCGCCTGCAAGGACACGGACAAGATGAATACGACATCAGGTTTATAGAGAGAGAGAGACACTGCTGATGAAACAGGCCTTGTTGATCATACGTACAGTGATAATATCAGTCCAATCTACAGTAATCACTCATGTTAATGACCTGATCTACTGAAGTACATGATAATCCTGTTGTCTCCAGGCAGGTCTTAGTTCCTGGACCTGTATGATGGCAACATTCATGGTTTTTCTAGTAAATTTGTGATGCAGTTGCAAATCCTCTATACAGGGTTTGGTGTTTTGTGGCCCACAGACATGTTCCTCTCCGTTCTCCTCATCATTACCTGCGATCCTATGAGGTCGGTGCAGCCGTTGAAGATCATGGCGAAGCTGAACAGGTAGACGGCTCTGGGTCGTACCCACTTCGTGCCCGCTACGAGTCCCGACAGAGGCCGAGCGAACATGTCAACAAACCCCAAGATGGTGAGCAGCAGCGCCGACTTAGTGTCCTCATACTGGAGGTGTTTAGCATAGCTGACCACAAACACCGGGGGCACGAACAGGCCCAGCACCATGATAGACGCTGCAACGGTATAGATGACAAAACCTCTGTCCCTGAACACGCTGAAGTCCAACAGCTTCTTCTTCGGCTGCGGCTTCTTCTTCTTCTTCTCCTCCTCCGCCACCGCGCGGCCGCTCTCCTCCAGCTCCAGGGGCTTCTTCGGGGGCAGCAGGGGCCTCATGAGGGCACCACAGGCGCAGCAGTTGAGCAGCATGCCTCCCAGTATGAGGAACCCCCCCCTCCAGCCATAGTGGTACTGGAGGATCTGTCCCAGCGGGGAGAGACAGCACAGCGCCACGGGGCTGCCGGCGGCCGCCAGGCCATTGGCGAGAGGACGCTTCTCGCTGAAGTAGCGGTTGAGCATGATCAGGGACGGCTGGAAGTTCAACGCCAGACCCAGACCTGAGGAGAGAGAAGACTCACTGAGCAACACACGCTAAAAAACTTATTGTGCATTGCTTTATATATATTTATACAGATGTGTTGTATACAATCATGATTTTATCATCCTAGACATATTTCTAAAATACAATCTGTTTTAACTTTTAAAGACAAAGAGACTATTTTCCACTGCAACAATCTGTTTACTTGTCTCAACCACAAATCTTTGGCTCGTCTCCAGACTGTACAGAACTCTGCTGCCAGGCTTTTTAACCAGAACCAAGAGACGTGACCACATCACCCCTGTTTTAACCTCTCCACACTGGCTCCCAGTGCGTTTTAGAATAGATTCTAAGATTTTATTGAAGACTTTTAAAGCTCCCCTTGGACTCTCTCTAGACTTTGGTGGCTAAAGGTCAAAGGCCAAGGTCAGTGTGATGTCACAAATCACTTTCTAGCCATTAGTCAAGACTTCACTCTGAATAAACAGGGATGTAACCTGAAACTTATCTGTTTTTCTTCTCTTTGAAATCTGTTGATTTTATTGATTATATTTTATTGCTGTAGATTTTAAAAAGTTCTCTACAACTAAAGATTGTTATTATTATTATTATTATTATTATTATTATTACATGTATATTGTGACTCAACCTGTAATAACTCCAGCGCAGAGGTAGATGTGAATGATGCTGGTGGCAAAAGAGGCCAGAATCATTCCCAGTGACGCAAAGAGCCCCCCAACCATCATCACCGGCCGACAGCCGAACCTGTTCACCAGCACGCTGCACAGAGGACCTGGGAAAACACAATGAGTACACAGTGTACACGTGTAGTTTACAGTAATCACTGCCAGACATACATGTCGTCCTCATGTACCTGTGCCGTACAGCATGGCCAGCAGGATGGAGGAGATCCAGGCCGTGTCGCTGTAGCCCACGCCGAACTCTCGGATCAGCTCCTTGAAGAAGACGCTGACGGCCTTGGGGAAGGCGTAGGAGAAGCCGGTGATGACGAAGCAGCCGACCAGCACGGCCCAACCCCAGCCTCCATCCGGCGCCTTCACCCCCGGAGGCGCGTCATCCACCACTGCTCCTCCCATGATGCTCTCTGACTGCGGTGTCGAGGTCGGTGGCTAAGAAAATGCAGTGGTAAAAAAAATACAGATGTGTCCTTTAATCTGTTTTTCATCCTGAAAATGTTTGTGTTTTTGTGTGTTGTGGTGTGTGTGTGTGTGTGTGTGTGTGTGTGTGTGTGTTGACTACAGTGTAGTGTAAATCTGAACCATGGGATCTGCTGCAGGATATTTAGTCTTGACAGCTTGTCAGGACAGATGAAAAGTCCTCCTCAGCCAGAAGACACAAACACACACACACACACACACACACATTCCGCACATGCAGACACATCCTCTTATTTCACACAGCCTTGTATCTGTGCTGTGAACCCTCACAGAGCTTTAATCCTCTGCTCTTTCACAGATACTTCTACCTCTCCCAGTCTGTCGCCATCATTCTTCCTACGGCGCTGCACAGCTCAGACACATTCTCAGTAAGTCTGGCGTCAGTGTCTCTCTTCAGTGTCCGTCCATAGCATCTCTGCTGGACTAAGGTCTGGACTCTGACTCCAAAAAGGCGGGTTTTCTTTACAATAACTACGAGGAAACTCTTTGCTCACGGTTATGACGTAGTAAACTCCAGGTGAATGCGCAGTGCTCTGTTTGTGTTCTGCCACTCTGTGCCTCAAGAGCATTCACATGCAAAAGCATTTGATGTATCTCTCTCTTCTTTAAATCTTCAAATTACCTCTGTTGTATGGTTTGTATGGATTACATGTGGTGTACATACATTTGAAAGTGCCAGCAGGTCTCTGGAGCCAGTGGCCATCCTCTCTAACTGGAAAATGACTGTGTGGTGAGTCTGTCCTTCATGATGGGGGCCCATGTATATCCGAAGGTGGGAGGAAGTTTTCCTTTCGGGGAGGGGTTGCTTCTGAGGAGATCCCAGTCGGATACAATAATCATCCCCGATTTGCTGAAACGTGGTGACGTTCAGTGGAAGCTGTTTTAATCTGAGCGGTGGAGATCGCGGTCTTATTATCATTATATGATGTGTCTAAAAAACCTTTTTGTCATATGTTGAGACTGTGTATGAAGATCCAGAGTCCATGCGGCACATCCCGCCCAACCTTTAAAATCAGCCATATGGGATATTATTTCTGGAGTGGTGGGGGTGAAAGGATCCATAGTTCAACAGAAAATTAGGATCAGTAGGTTTTATAAATAGTGTAGCTTGTAATCTATAGTCAATTATCTAGCATTCAGTAGATGATTTATTTAATATTCTTTTTAGTGTTATTAAGATAATTATAAAACTTAAAAACCTTAAAATCATTCTGGCTGTTCCTGAAGAGAAGAACAATGTCATCAATAACTCTACAATACATATTCAGGGGCAAAGCCAGCGGCCGCACTGGTGCCTTTACACTGTCTACACAACCTGTCTTCAAACAAGATCATTCATCATCATCCACTCAGCAAGATCCACAGTGAAGCCTGTAGGGGGCATCACTTCCTCTCTGTCTGACAGACGATGACTGACAGCTCTAAGGCCACCAGGTCGATCTATATTCATGTGTAGTGACCATAAAGTCTCAGATGATGTCATCAGCTCGGCTCATTTATGACCTGTGGTGCCGGTTCTGTCATAGTCCCGTTTGCGGCCCAAGGCTGGCCACGCATGGGACTTAATGACAATATGGATGACATTGTTAATGATGTTTTTCTCCTTTTATGCATAAGACATAAACTGATTCACGACAAGCAAATATGATTGCTCACTCGGAATAAGCCATTATCTGGAAGTGGACTATTCTGTTGGATTTCTTCAAATTTAGACACGCCTCCTTTTATTTTATCTTACTCATCTAACTTCAAACTTCCTGCATGTTGTTGCTCAATAATTTCAGAGAACAGGCTTTAGCAATGCCTCCTGTACAAAATGCATTAATCTGTGACAGTAGTCTGTCAATAACAGGATATGTCATCATGGCATTGACAAATTCGGGAAGGTTTGATCAACCATTTAAGGCTGAGACCAAGACTTGTTATTGTCTTTAAAAGGACAGTTACACAATAATTGTCCCCGAATAATCAAATGATCTTTAATATATAACTCTCGACTGATTCAACAGCAGCAGTTAAGTGTCACCTCGGTGAGCAGGTGTCATCTTCAGACATGTACTGTCTTTCATGGGCCAAACTCTGACAGATGTGCTCCTTATGTGATACATGCAGAGACAGCACACGACTGCTGTGGAAGAGCAGCTCAAATCTGTTCAGGACCAAGTCCCCGACCATCACCTCTGTGTCATGCTGACATCTGTCCTGGCTGCCTATCTCCTTCAGCCTCAAACTGCAGATAGACCAGATATCACCTGATAAAGTTTGCCATTATGGTTCTGCAAAAAGCACAGGGGGCAGGAAATGGCATGGGTGGGGTTTGTAAACTGCAGGAGCAAGCATTAGCAAGCTTGACAGCAGCAGCAGCAGCCCACAAAGTTGTTAATTATACAGCATTTTAACAAACATTTACTGTGATTAATCTCTAAAGCTAAATGACCTCCCTCGTTCTCCTGCTGCCTGATTTCACTGTGTGAAACAAGAAAGGATGACAGGTCATTTCTAACCGCTCTGTCTCAGATGATGAACATCAGAGAACACAATTTGCAACACAAATGTGTTGTATGTGTCCTCTTCCACATAGCAAGTGAAATCCAGTCTGATCCATATGACAGAAACATCCTATCTTAAGTTTGAAGTTAAGGGCTAGGACAAGATTAGTTATCCTTAGACTAAAGTTAGGAGAGTTTATTTAAAGGTGATTGGCTGACTGTTTTTTAAGTGATCCAATAATAGCAGATTTCATGTAAACACTCAGAGAAACTAAATCCTGCAAAGTTGGATGGTGAGTCCAGGTGGGTGGGGCTTGGGGTGCGGCTGAGCATGGTGACAGCTTTGTTGTGACATCACAAAGTTCCAGAAGTCCTGACGGCTGGTTTTAAGGCTCAGTTTCTGAATACAGGCTGTGTGCATTTCTCTGTGGACTGAGGCTTTGATACTTTCACAGTATTAATATAGAACCTAGAGCTGCTTTATAATCAAACTACACATGGACATCTACCTTTATACTATATGGACCTCTAAGATGTTTGGAATTAAGGAAGCTCATGTATTACACTTTCCCTGTCTTCAGTTAGTAGAGGAACCAGGTCCTAACCCTGATTACCATGGTTACCAAACAGTTAAGATCTGCAAGTTAGGACGATTCTGTTATACGGCCCCTGCACCTGTCATTTCATCACTCAATTAGCCCAACATACAGGAGACACGGTACCAGCCACTTTCCTTCTACTACACTGTCAGTATTGCTTTGCTGCCATTGCCTGATTCTGGTTCCAGTAAAAAAAGGTCACCTTTAGTTCAAGCTGCTCCACCTGGAGGTTTGCACACAAGCCCTTTATTCTGTTACCTCTGTACTATGTAACAATGTCCTCATAAATGATGGATATCAAATGGCTTCTAGAGATAACAATTCTGTGTCATGTGTGCAAATACAATTTAAATGAAAGTATGTTTAACGGATTCTGATTGAATTTGATTGTTTTGAAAAGGGGATTTTTAAACCCCTTTGTCTTGCAGTTCCCTCTGCAGCGGCATCAGACACATAGGCACCTTCTTTTTACCTCTTACTCAATGAGAGGCTTCGCTGAGGGGGTATCAACACATGAGACGTTCACACCCACTGCACCCCACTGTGCAGCCACCATAACAGCCAGTAGGAATCACGGGTGACAAGCGTAAGAGCCCTCATCAGCTTTCAGGCTGCTAACTGTTGACTGGCATACACAGCCGAACTGCAGGAGCCGCTATACAAACATACAGCAAGTGCATGTACACAGACACTCAGGGACGTCAGTGTGGCACCTCCCCCTCGATTCCCCCTCCCATAGACACGCCCACATCATCCGCGCCTTCCATGACCTCAGTCTGACCTATGTAACATTCTGCAGCAGGCCCAAGTATCACCACCCATACTAAAATAAGACCCTTACATACCACACAGCACACACACAGGCCACCACACAGGGATCATTTCTCACCACTGATATGCAGATGAAAGGCACTTGGATGTTGTCCTTCATTGTGTATGAGTAAGAGAGAGACCGGTGATTCTACTATCGGGAGCTGAGCTCAAAGTGGGGGGGGTGTAATACTTTATAAAAATCCAAATTTCTCTGAAACAACAAGAGAAAGCCAGAACCAGCCCCTGAAGGCTGAACATGTACACGCCCTCCACTCCTGCACTAACCGTTTTTTCTGCTCGGAGATCAGTGGAAAAAAGCAAAAAAGCTGTGACCACAACATTGACATTTCATCCTTTTTAAGCCAATTTGCCAAACTTGCAAGTAAAAAGTTTCCTATTTACATATCACTTACATCTCCAGCAGCAGCAGCAGCAGCAGCTTGTGTCAACCTGGTGAAAGTAAGTTCAGTATTCCCTCTTTTACCTCTGTTTTTGGTCTCAACCAACTCCTGAGGGAGATATCTGGTTCAGCAATTAGTCTCTAATAATAAAACCTTCAGACATCAGACCCACATATGATACAGGTCAACGCAATACACATTCAGCCCACGTTAGACCAATTCTGACTCCGGTCTTCAATGTAGTTTGAAAGTTTTCACTGATTAATCGGAGAATTACACTGAATTACATGCAGTTCAGTTTCAGTTTACGCCCTTGCATGTGCTCTCTGTCTCTCTCTGTCAGTGGGTGGGTTAAGGTTGAGATCAGTTAATTAAATTCTGTTCATGGTAGCAACGTCAGTTCAGCGGCTGACTCGTGTTCAACCCTGGTTTACAGAAGGGTCATGAAGGTTTGGCTGACGCAGGTTGACTCATTCTGACGGACCAGCTGTTTTGGATGGTGTGTAACTGTGTGTGTGTGCTGGTTGGTGCTGTGTGGTGCTGTGAGAACAAAGAGGATGCTGTGAGTGTGAACCAAAACCGACGAATAAACAATGAGCTGAAACTCAGGTGGAGGAGCTGCATATTCAGCTGATAATTCTCACCTGGTTTATCACTATGAGTGACACCGTTCACCTCGTCATTTGATACAGAATATTGATTATAACTGCTTTAAGAACTGGAATTACCACCTCATAGTTGTTTGCCTCCAACGACCAATCAGATTGCAGTTTACATCGATGTCTTTCTACGTATTAATAATTTTTTCTGAATACTTTTAAAGAACTTAATATTTCTTTTCAGAACATTATGATGTCACAGTGAAGTTGACCTTTGACCTTCTGGATATAAAATGTCATCACTTCATTATTTTATCCTAATAGACATTTGTGTGAAATGTTGTCATAATTAGCATATAAGGTCTTGAGTTAAGGCCAAAAAAAGTGTTTCCTGAGGTCGCAGTGACCTTGACCTTTGACCATCAAATTCTAACCAATTCATCCTTGAGTTCAAGTGAACTATTGTTCCATATTTGAAAGAATTCCCTCAAAGTGTTCCCGAGATATTGTGCTCATGAGAACAGCCTTGGCTGGCACTGAGGAATAAAAAGGCTTAAAGCAGCTATAATCAATATTTTCACAATAATAATGAATCATGACAAGCTGGAAACAATGTGAAAGGGGTCACGTTATAGTTAAGTGTTTATTTATACTAATACTTATACTTTTTGCTGTTCTGAGACCTGCACCAGAAGAAATTCCTAGTCTGATTCTGAGTGTGACTGTGAGTCCTAAATACACAGTTCAGATCAGGATGTCATGTTGCTGTACGTGTCTATAGTTCCATACAGAAACAGTATCAGTGATACATGAACAGTATCCTATTGAGACTAAGATTAGTTGTGTGTGTTTCAAAGATCTAACTATCTGACTCCACATTTTTCACAGCACATCCTCAGATCCACATCAGGAGAATCAGCCACTGATCAAACAGCATCACAGAGCTGTAATACCGGCAGACTTTGTTTGACTTGATGAATAAACTTGAATTTTCTAGGTTTAGTAACTTCGGGGAAACGATGACTTTCACGGTCGTGACATCATCATCCGCCTTTTAGGGATGCACCCGAGCGCACGTAGGCAGTCCCGACGCTACTTCTGCGTCATATCTACTACAGCAAACTTTCAGGAGCTTCATTGCATCACACAGAGAATCAGGAAACGACTGAAATGTCGTGTTCGTCGTCCTGTGAGATGGTTAGATGGATGACAACGGACTATTTTTTTATCGTTTAACAATCCACTTATATCACTTCATGTCTTTTTATTCTACAGAATGTTTCTATTTTCTAAGCTCCAGCTGAGCGCAAGTCGGTGAGTTCGCTGCCTGTTTTACTCGCATCCCGTCCTCTCTGGATAAAGAAGCCTCTCGCTCCTTTGCTGCTAAATCCGGCAGATGTGGATCAACGGTGCGTGCGGACAAAACCCCGGTGGCCTACGTGAGGACCGAGGCGTAGGTCTAATGTGCATCCCCGCACACTAGATGCCCGATCTGAAAAAGTCCTCTTATTGGCAACATCAAAATAACATCCGGGGCGCTGAGCTTCTCTAACACTGTCATAATGTTAATTTACATCCCTCTACAGCTTTACTCTTGGTCGCCTGCCGTGTCTACCTGTTACTCTGACGCAAAACAGGCTAAATCATAAGAAATAAGGAAATAGATATAAAGAAATATATTCCAATACCACTGGTTAAAATAATAATGATTATAATAAAATAAAAACTAATCACACTGTACCTGTTGAGATGCTGTCGCTCTTCTCAGAAGCGCTTCTGAATGGACCGTGTGAGCGCGTTTCCGTAACCGTCTTATTATACGGCGGCGCGCACAGAGGAAACTCCGGTTGTGGTTCTTCAGAACTCCGCCCTCACAAGCGCACACACCCTACCTCTGCCACTGTCTACCGCGTCTGCATTTCACCACCTGCGTTTGGTAGCAAAACTCCTGAAGCAGGTTAAATACTTACTTACACAATCTCAGAAGAAACAAAATAAGCAATATGAGACGCCTGATACACTAACGTAATTACTTTATTAGGTTAACGGTATGTGTTACTGGTCTTGGTTAGCTGATGTAACTTCTGATGTAACTTCAATATCTTTTGGAGAAATCCGTGATTTTATTTTCATTTTTATTTTTTTCTTCCCAACGTTTATTGGAAATATTCAAATATGCATAAAATACAAACACATGCTCAGTAGAGTGAAGAGTAATGATAGTAACATAAATACAAGTAATGTAACATTAACATCAGGATATGCCAGATGATTTATGACAACCAGTGGTGTACTGGCCAACTCAAACAATATTTTGTTTACCGGCTCTCTATGTGAACCACCCACCATATTATATTTAATTGTGACCATAGAAAAAATAGAACCAAGTAGAAAGTGCTGAATTAAAAACCATTAAAAAATTTTTTTTTAGTGCAGTCGGACCAGGAACCTTTGTCCCTTCCCGTCAACGTAGCAGGGGGACACTTGACAGACGTACGGTTTCCTTGGAAACACATTGGCATCAAAGTAGAAGGAGACAAGTTTTAGTTAGCTAGTTTAGTTAACGTCGACTTTAGCGCGTGTTTATTGAGTGTTTATGTGTGTGTTAAGTGTTTATGTAATGATATTATTAGTTAACTGTTAACCAGTGATTTGTTTGATCGCTACACGTCGTGTTGACTGTGAAGGATGAAGATTTAAAAGGCTCAAACGATGCTAAGTTTACCTGTGGACTCTGCTACACAAGCTAAAGCTACCGTGTCATGGTAGGCTAACTCTGTGTGTGCGTATGTTATGTTTGTGTGTGTGCGCGCGTGTGTGTTTTGAACGTATCTTTCATATTGTCTTGAAAACCTATTAATTAACTATATAGTCAGACATTTCTCTACTCGCCAGCAGTTAATACAGTTTTATTTATATTTCATAATAATAATGTCATATTCTACGTCACTACGTCACTCTAGATGTTTATGTTTTATCACAATTTGCTGCTGCTGCCTTCATCCCTGCTTTAGATACATGTTATCTCAGAGATACATGATTTAAATGTCAAGTTATCAGATGGGATTTGGGAGACTCTTGTTTACATATAGGGATTATTAATAACCAAACATACAGATACAGCTAGTTGTTGAAAGGCTGCAGTATTTCAATACAACAACTCAGGTGTAAAGTAGCTGAAGGGTCTGTCTAAGTGTGTATGGGTTCTTCAATTCTTTGTTTATTTTCTTTTTTTAACATGTCTATATTTTCATAGCATAACTAACGAAACAGCATTTTTTTCAAAAATGAAGCGACAAAACAGAAAACAGCAGCATTTCAGAGAACATAAGAAAATAAAAACCACAACATTTTACAAAACACAACAGCAAAACATTTTATGTACAACAAAACATTTTAGACAATAAAACACACCAACACCAAAACAAAACAGAAAAGAAAGCAGAACAGTTCTCATTTCTGATTGAACAGAACCAAAGCCCATTCACTGACACTATACAGTTGACAGTTACAAGTAAACTCCACAGATTAGCTGACTGGTCATGGGTGTATTGAGGGACGTTTCAAGGCCTTTGTCTTTATAGAGTTGTCAAGTAGAAGGAGCTGTTTTGGGTCTCCTTGGATCTACAAGTAAAAGTCCTGTTCATTCTTCCCATAGACAGCGTTGTATGACTCTCACTTGAAGCACTTCTGTGGCCTGGATCACCATGAGGCTGGGTCAATTATTACTTCATAAGATTAACAACGTTAAAAGTTGACTGTGGTTAATTACGACTCCCAAAGTGCTTTTCAGCATGAATCATCCAATCTACAGCCATTTGTGATTTCCTGTCTCAACATTAGAGAGCCAAAGCCACAGCATCACATCTGTGTTAGCCTCTGTTCCATTAGCTTCTGTCACTCAATGCAATCTCTCATTTAGCATTTCTTTTCTCTGTCTCTGGAGCATCTTCCTGGGGTTTACTTTTCATATTCTGAGACAAATCAACATCCAACACAGCAGCTGCTACAGAAAATTGAAACCTTGAAAAGTTTAGCAGCAAGTACTTTGTGAGAACAGAAAAATCTACAGCTCCCATGAAGAAAACTACAAGTGTGGCATCCATATCCATAAAACACTCTCTTCCGAAGTCATTTTTTCAACTTTCCAGTTGCAGTCTCTGTTTTTTTAAGACATGTCTGTCCTGCTGACATGTCTGAGCTGTGACACCTTGACTTGATATTTAGTTCACAAATGTCTAGGGCATTGTGGAAAATTGTGTTTTCTTTAATGGCTGCTAAAAGCTTAAATATTGAATAAACAACACTATTCAGATCAATTTTCAAAAAACTACCATCCTTATCAAAAAGTATGAAGCAATCTACAAGACCTACTGTAGAGAAAACACTGTGTTTTGAACTACTAGCATAGCTACAAATGATGATCGATTTTGGGGGAGGTTTTGTTACTCTGGAACAGAATCCAGATGTTCTGGTTTCACTGAGGCTCTCTGAAGAAGTGCTGTTAGCAGTGCATATGACAGAATTTCATGCTAACTGACTGGATGATTCTTGCTGAAAAACACCTTTGGAGTCACTGTTAACTTCATAAATGTTTATGTTCACAGACTTGTACCTTCAACAACAGACAGAAAAATATAATTTTCTTGGGGTGTGGTCGGTCCATAATGCAAACATTGCTA
>NW_019525138.1:2171167-2171603 GCF_002814215.2 Seriola lalandi dorsalis
CGGCCCTATGGAGGCCACAACACTCCATCAGTGACCCAAATCAACCACACAAGACTCTTTAAAACAACCAAATCCATAGATTTACAAAACCAACAGGACACTTAATCAAGGCTATGAAAGGCTCAAAATCAGAACATAACCCCTACTCAGAACACAACGACACCAGCAGTCCCCATGCTAGTCTCTTCTGATCCTGGCATCAGAAGGGAGAGGCTATCTATCTATATACAAGTGGTTTAAAATAATCTGTGTCATTCTGAGTGTTCTTCTTTACTATAGGTATGAATGAAATTCATGAGTGGTCGAGACCCAATTTACTGAAAGGTGTTCTAGATTTGATCATCTTTATTGCCATATTTCAGTAAAGCAACTTTATTATTTCAGTAGTTTCTGGAACATTCTCTCAGTCTGGCAGCTGAGTCAGTGTCTGTGTCCA
>NW_019525138.1:2171623-2255758 GCF_002814215.2 Seriola lalandi dorsalis
AGTTGCAGTCTCTGTTTTTTTAAGACATGTCTGTCCTGCTGACATGTCTGAGCTGTGACACCTTGACTTGATATTTAGTTCACAAATGTCTAGGGCATTGTGGAAAATTGTGTTTTCTTTAATGGCTGCTAAAAGCTTAAATATTGAATAAACAACACTATTCAGATCAATTTTCAAAAAACTACCATCCTTATCAAAAAGTATGAAGCAATCTACAAGACCTACTGTAGAGAAAACACTGTGTTTTGAACTACTAGCATAGCTACAAATGTCGATTTTGGGGGAGGTTTTGTTACTCTGGAACAGAATCCAGATGTTCTGGTTTCACTTAGGCTCTCTGAAGAAGTGCTGTTAGCAGTGCATATGACAGAATTTCATGCTAACTGACTGGATGATTCTTGCTGAAAAACACCTTTGGAGTCACTGTTAACTTCATAAATGTTTATGTTCACAGACTTGTACCTTCAACAACAGACAGAAAAATATAATTTTCTTGGGGTGTGGTCGGTCCATAATGCAAACATTGCTATAGAAAATAAGCTAACTAAATGATTACTGTGCATTTCAATGCATGCTGACCTGTATTGTGGTTCATAGGTATATCCTAGTCCCACCATGCAGTCAGATGGGGACAGTGAACTGAGCCTGGACGCCCAACTGGCCAGTAAAGAAAGGGAGTGGAAGGAGCTCCAGGCTTTAAGGGTTCATCAGCTGGAGAGTTCCCTCAAAAAGGCCCAGGAAGAGTGCTCCTCCCTCAGGTATCCGCCTCCATCCACCTCATTTCAGAATAACAGTAAATGTGAACTTTCTGCTGGAAAAGTTTAATGTAGGATTAGCAGCAGAGCCCAGTCTGTCTTTGAAAAATCAACAATGAAATACACTGAGGTTCCATAGTTACATCAGTTAAATATCAGTGTTGCATAAAACACTTCTCGAAATTCATCCTGGCAGCTTAAAGTGAGCAACACTAAAGGAAACAACCTTTAAATTTAAAATTGTGTAAAGCTAACTGAACCATTAACAACACATAACCGCTGCACATGCAGAACATTTAGAGCAGATTTGTATGTACATACATGTTTAATGAGAAAAAGTCCAAATGCAAAGATTGGTTTCAGGAATTTAAGAATGAATATTGGATCAGTCAAGTAAAAATTGTGATAAATCAGAAAATTGATTTATTTCACTCCAGATGAGTTTGTTATTACGTTGCAAAATGATTATTTTCACTATCACTTTATTTGTTGATTATTGTTTCAATTATTTGATTATTCTTTTAGTATATGGCCTTCAGAAAATGATGAAAAATGTCAATCACAAGGTGGCATCTTCAATTGTTGCTTTGTATCTGGTCAACATTCAAAAAATCCAAATGTCTGTTCTGCAGCCCAGTGAGATGAGACGTTGCCAGCAGCTGTAGCTGCTTCTCTGTCCTGTCAGAATGTTACTTGGGACTTGGGACTCAGGACTCGGAAATTTTTGAGTGAGCAAAGCTGTAATGCCCTGTATAAAACAAGAAAAGTGAAATGTGAGTGTCTTTGGCAATTAGACCCCGATGTGATGTAATCGTATTGGAGAGGGGAAGAGATGCTGTGCAAAATGTAGGAAATGCCCCAGGGGCCTATACGCTGGTGGTCGAGAGATGAAATGATGAGAACCAGAAAAATGATGAGGATGGATTCAGATGGACTCATGCAGGATGCAGGATGCTGGATGTGAAGCTGGCATTGAAAGGGAGAAGGAAGGTTGGAGCAATCCGTCTGAAATGACAGCTGACAGCAGAATAGAGAACAGATTTAAAGTTTGACAGAAACGATATGATTGGATGATTGGGATTGTGGCAAAATATGATAGGACGACTGATAATGCTCATGGTCAGCTGATTACGGGTAGCGGAGAGAGAGGGAAGTGTGAATGAGATGAGACGTAGAAGTAGTCTTCCTGATTGAACTTCATTAGAATCCATTCTTCCCTCTTTGTTTTTCTTTCTTTTTTTTTCTTTTTTTTTTTACATATTTTTCTTTTCGCTTCAGAAATCAGCAGAATCTGTGATTTGTCCAAACTTTTTCATACAGCTTTATTAGTAGAATTGACTCACCTGTGTGTGTGGTGTGTGGAAAGGTTATGTAATCAAGTCTCCTGTAAATTGAAATGATATTGTTATAATGCAACACCAGCTTGAACATTTGAACTCTTACAGGGTTGAGCCAAGTTACAAAAGCAGATAGCTTTAGTTTTATTTGTACAGGTTTTGAAATGTGTGTCAGAGATATCTGCCTCCAGCCTAATACAATGTAGGTGTGGGGATTTCAGGAGTGACCAGCAGACTTTATCTGGGCAGACACGTTTCTGTTGAAATGTTTAATTGTCATTTTTCAGTGCAGTCAGCACCACCCACTAAATCCTATTCACCTCCATTGTACTGGTGCGGACAGATATCTCACAGTCTGAACATAGAAAACAAAAAGATCTGACTCAAAAGTAAACTGATTTTTGAAATTCAAGTCAACAGGTTCTGTTAGAATCAGAATCAGCTTCATTGGCATTTGACTCCAGTTTGCAGTGGCTGTCAGTGTACTTGCACACAGTTCTAATAACATTGAGCCTTGTGCAAGAACAACATTGTTACGCCCCCACCCTTGGGCGGCCCTATGGAGGCCACAACACTCCATCAGTGACCCAAATCAACCACACAAGACTCTTTAAAACAACCAAATGCATAGATTTACAAAACCAACAGGACACTTAATCAAGACTATGAAAGGCTCAAAATCAGAACATAACCCCTACTCAGAACACAACGACACCAGCAGTCCCCATGCTAGTCTCTTCTGATCCTGGCATCAGAAGGGAGAGGCTATCTATCTATATACAAGTGGTTTATTTTTTTAAAGTATATTTTTTTGGGCTTTTGTGCCTTTATTGGACAGTATAGTGGAGAGAGACAGAAAATGGGGAGGCAGAGAGAGGGGGAATGACATGCAGTAAAGGCCGTCCGATGCGGGACTCGAACCGGGGCCAACTGCAGCGAGGACTGTAGCCTCTACACATGGGGCGCCTGCTTAGACCACTACGCCACACGACACCCCTATACAAGTGGTTTAAAATAATCTCTCTCATTCTGAGTGTTCTTCTTTACTATAGGTATGAATGAAATTCATGAGTGGTCGAGACCCAATTTACTGAAAGGTGTTCTAGATTTGATCATCTTTATTGCCATATTTCAGCAAAGCAACTTTATTATTTCAGTAGTTTCTGGAACATTCTCTCAGTCTGGCAGCTGAGTCAGTGTCTGTGTCCAGTATCATCCTCTGTTGCACCGTACAGTGTAACATTTCCTATTGTTGACTATAAAATACTCTCATCTAATATCTGTCAGTGCCACATGATGCTTCTCATATTAGTCATGAGCTGCTTTACAAAGACATTTTTAGTGTCTACCTTCACGTCAGTTCATTCCTCTTTATGCTACAGTCTGGTGCTACTGTGTCAAGTCATCAACAGCTGTATAAATGTTTTCTTATAGTTTAAGGTCCTTTAGTACCACTTTTGATACAGTTTGTATTTGCTGATTTCAGACATGAAGCTTCATGGTGTGAAATTCTTCTTTTTCCTCCTTGGTAAAAAATTTTTTGAATGAAATGAGTCCACAAACTTAGTGGAACAGGCAGCCTTATATGGCCATATATGTAGATTATGTTAATGATGTATCTAACTAACCTCCTTATGAACAGGTGCCGTTCATCAGGGTGAAATGAGCAATGTACATCAAGTTTGTTCAGTTGAACAGAAAAAAGTAAGAGAGATTCTGGGTAAGAATACAAAGTTGTTGGGGGGCTGCTCCTGAAGTTCACTATTATCACCACAGTTTTAAGAGTGTTCAGCTGTAGGTTGTTAAGACCGCACTAGAGGACCAGCTGTTCAACCTTTGTGTCTGTGTGCAGACTCATCAACGTCTTGGATGAGGCCAGTGATCCCTGTGTCGTCTGCAGATTTCAGGAGTTTAACAGGGGTGTCTCCTGCAGTGCAGTTGTTTGTACAGAGGGAGAAGCGCTGTGAGGAGAACTTCTTCCTGTCTGTCAGGAAGTCATTGGACAGGTGGTTGTGGACACAGTGAGCTGGGTGAGCTCACAGTGGAAGACTTCTGGTAGAATGGTGTGGAATCTGAAATCCACAAACATCATATGTCCCTGGGGAGCAGAGGTGTTGCAGAGTGTAGCTCAGGTTCACTGCATCATCCACCTACCTGTTTGCTTGGTGGCCAAACAGGATATGTCCTTCAGATGGGCCAACACCAGGGCGACATTCCTTCAGGCCAGTGATGGAGGACTGAGAAATGGGATGACTGTGGAGCTTCAGTGAGAACTGTTAAAGGTCTGTGTAAAGATGAGGACCAGCTGGTCACACCAGTAACAAAAAATAAATATTTTCTAATGATGACGACACCAGGAGTCCATTTAGGCCAAGTCCTTCAACATACACACAGGTCTTACATGAGGTCGTGTCTTTCTTTCTGAGCACAGTGATAACCAGTCAGCTGTTTTGTATTTGTCAGAAAACACTACCAGCAGCTGAAGGAAGATTTCCAGTTCAACATGGTCATCCTGGAGGAGCGAGACCGAGAGCTGGAGAGATACGACGTCATAACGACCAGAGCTCTGACTGTGGAGCACAACAGGTACAGTTCATCAGGGGCCGAATTACAGAAACTGCATATCTTAAGTCTGAAGATAGGAAGAGTATAAGATATTGTTTTTCTTAATTTGGTGATACAGAAATGAATCCTAACTATGTTAAGGAATCATATTTCATCTCAGGTTAGGAAATCCTAAATACTAAATCCAACATCAACCTTTATGTCTGTTTCCTAGCTACCGACGCTACTTGTCTCATCTTATCTAGGTATTTTTATAACTCTTTTTGTACGTTTCTCATTGAAACGTACAAAAATGGAACAAAAACAACAAGAAGAACTTAACTTCAAGACAGATGAGTTAGAAGTGTTGGTAAAATCTGTTGGAAAATCCAAAGATTTTCTTCATGGGAAAAATAACAACAACGCTAACTCAGGAGATAAAAGACATATTTAAGAGATAATATTTAAGAAACTGAAAAAACAGTCAGTGCTGACCCAGAAAATGTTTGGTTTTTTTATCTGAGGCATGGCAGTCTTTGGGTCATGTGAAATGATCTTCAGTTATTCCTATTATCATCATTATTAATAATTTAAAATGATTAATTGTCTGTTGATTGACAATTTGATCAATCAACTGATCATTTTACTCCCTGTTCCTTTGTTGATATTTGTCGTACACCTCAACATGAAATGAAGCACTATGCTGATAAGATGCAGGGAGGGTGACTTTGTGGAAGCAGAGCTCACCTTGGAAATGCATTATATTAAATCCAGAAGGTGTGCACAGGAAGACACAGTGACTGTGTTAATTAAATCAGCTAATACTGAAATACTGGTGTCATTTGCAGGCAGGAGGAGCTGAGCCAACTCCGTACGCAGGTCGCCAAGTTGGAGGAGCAGAGGGCCAGAGAGGCTGAGGAGAGGCAGGAGGAGCTGAGGAGGAGTCGGGACAGTGCTGCTCAGCACAGGCTGCAGCTGGACCAGCTTAAGTGGTGAGCCAAGAAAGAGACAAGTCACATTCTGAGTTTACTGTCATAACCTTGACAGCAAAGTGAGTCTTTGATGTGCCGGACAGTGTTGGTTTTAGGGGTTAGGGCCTGTCACTGTGATAGCAGATGAGGGTGGAGTTTTTTAATATTTTATCTAACCAGTCGTCTCATTGAGATCGAGATCTGTGGACAGTTTATACACAGACAGACACATAAATTCGCAGGGATTAAAATGGACGCACAGATAATTCACAGATGTACATTATATACTTTCATATAAAAAAAAAAGCATGTGCCATTTACAGTCTTTTAAAATGTTCCAGTGAAATAAGAGAATGTAACTTCATATTTATATGTAAGTGTTGTGTTTGAATGCTGCCAGAGAGCAGGGGTAACGAGGCACAGACTTATAAATAAATAACATACAATGCTGCTCCCTTCTAATTGTTAAGGAGGACCATCCCACCTTTTCATATAGGATGCAATGGTTGAGGGTTGAGGGTGGGGCCTTGTTTGCACCACAGGTGTGAGGGTCAGTTATTTTTTTTGTATTTCACTCATCACTTCAATTTGCTCAGAAAGTACTACATGCATGAATGTGAGTCACTGGGCTTCAGGCCCAGTGACTCACATTCAGGCAGCAGTGTTAACCATCACTCTGCCCAGCTGCTACATCACTCAACACACCAGTCATCACTCCAGATTGGCAGCACAGGCTTTTTGTTTGCATCACTTTAATCGAGTGGCTTTATAATAAAAGATTTACCTATTTTGATTTATAGCCAGAGTCAGTTTTAGTTTGTGAGATATTTAAATTGTATTTGATATATTTTTGAGTTCAATGATCTATGTGAAGTGTGGAGTAGATTTAGGTTTTAAAGACAAGAAAAACTTATGTAAAATTGCAAAGATTCATGGAAAATTTAAACCTGCACAAGTTTCTCAGTCAAAGGTGCAAAATAGATTGAGGAAATCCACATGAGTGCAGATAAGAGGTACATTTTCTTTACTCTCTAGAGTATTATATATACATATGAATACGTTTATAATACATTTTACTTTACTGTTTCAGTTTTCTAGCTTCCTACCCTCTAAAATTGACTTGTTCACTCTGAACACAGAGTTTAGAGAACCTGTCACATATCAGATCCTTGCATCCCTTCACTGGACAGCTGAGGCTTCTTTAAGATTTTATATATTACTTTTCAAGTTGAAGAAAAAGCTTCTGCATTGATGGAGTCAGGGTGGTAATTCTAGTCTTAAATTGTCTTTGATGTTGGGGCTCCGGGGCTTTGGAAAATTTCAACATTTCAACATTGGTTAAGAAAGCTGCTGTACCAGTGTAATACTCACCCGAGATAAACTATCTGCATGGCTAAATGCCACGGGGGGTAAGTTGGGAAAAACCTGCTTTGGTTGAACTGTCCCAGTAGGTAGACATTTGTCAGCGATTACAGGAGTAATGTTAGCTGGGTTGGAGTAATAGCTTTTTTTCTAAGAGGGATTTAGTAATCACCTCAGTGTCAGTGTTTAGTCTCTGCACATGTAGTTTACTCAGTCACTGTTGTGTTCTTTTTTCTTTGTGTGTGTGTGTGTCTGTGTGTGTGTCTGTGTGTCTGTGTGTCTGTGTGGTAGCTCTATGGCTGGTGAAATACACAAGCAAACAGAGGAGTATGAGAAGATGAAATGGGATTTGCAGCGCAGAATACAAGAAGTAGAGGGAGAGATGACCCGACAGAGACAGGTGAACATACACAAACACACACACACACACACACACACACACACACACACACACACACACACACACACACACAAACACACACGCACATGTATACACTTTTATATCTTCAGAAGACCAGAAACTGTTCCAATCTGATGACTGTGTGCCACAATGTTGATCTATGATTCATCATTTTGAATAAGACCTTTTATGGCCTCTGCTACTTCCCTCCAAAACATATTGCCATTCATGGATATGAGACATACTGGGCTACTGACACGTACAGTATGCACAGCTTTATCACAAAGCGACTCTACACAGTGACAAGTCTTGTGTTACACTTCTTCACAGCATCCTCTGTACACTGCAGAGCAATAAATAACTGGCAGAGCAGCCAGACATTCAGAGGAGAGCAGCAGCAGACCTTTAGGATGAACCCAGACAAAAGAGCCCTCACTCCGATTCTGACCGCTGTCTGTATCTGTGGGCTTTATTAACATGCACACAGCACATGCACAAGTATGTGTGTGGGTGGGTGTGGGTGTGGGTGTGGATGTGGGTGTGTGTGTGTGTGTGTGTGTGTGTGTGTGTGTGTGTGTGTGTGTGTGTGTGTGTGTGTGTCCACTTATCCGTCAGGTAAGATGATCAGGTCATAACACTGAGTGACGAACAGGTGAGGATGAATCTTTTAGGCCATTTTTGGCTCAGGGAGGGAAAAGATTCATCATCGTCCTCCTGCTACTGTGTCCACACACACACACACACACACAGAGGTGCACAGCAGCACTGGACACGACACATGGAAATGATTTACTGTCTATATTTTTATTCCTCCGCGACAGTCAAGGCATTGTGTTTTCAGGTTGTCCGTCCGTCCCATTGTCATGAACATGATATCTCAGTAACACCTATTTGGCACAAACATTCATTTGGACTCAATGATGAACTGATTAGATTTTGGTGGTCAAAGGTCAAGGTCACAGTGACCTCACAAAATGCATTTTTGGCCATAACTCATGAATTCGTCTGCTATTTAACTCACAATTGAACTCATATTTCTATAAGGATAAAATGAAGTGATGACATTTTATATCCAAAAGGTCAAGCTATTCAGCCTGGGTAGTGCCTGCAGATCTTCCTGCTTAGTGCTGAAATAACTGACAGGAACTTATCACCTCCTCTCTTCTCTGATCTGGACTCTGTTTACAGAGATTACACTCAGTGAATCAGAGTGAAAGTATAAAAAGCTACTCCATTTCTCTCCATGTCTCCCTCTCTTGTTCTCTCTTCTTTACTCACCCAAAGGACAAAAGTCCTTATCCCATCCCCTCCCCACTGGACCGCACCAAGAATTACTGGGAGCCCTCCTCTTTGCAATATGCCTTGGGTCATATCCACATGGTTGAATGGATGCCAACTTCAACTAAACCTCTCTGTGACCGAACTCTTAGTCATCCCAGCCACTCAGTATCACGATATCAATATACCCCAACCAAGGTTGTAGGAAACCTGGGTGTCATGTTTGTCATCTGACCATGATGTTTTATACAACATCAGAATCAGGCCTTACCTGACTCAGTACACCACCCAGCTCTTGGTTATCTCTCGCCTCGACTACTGCAATGCTCTTCTGGTGGACCTTCCTTCACACACAGTGAAACTCTTACAGATGGTTCTCTCTCCGATGCTCTCAGAGCAGGGGCATCCCTCACTATCCTTCTAGAGCACCTCCTCTCCTAACATCTCTAACACCCTAACTAGCACTTACAGTGCACCAACAGTGCACTCCTTCACTTTATCTCCTTCACTTTTTGAATAGATGTAATACTTAGTGCTTACAGCAAGGTCTCCCACTGCACTGAAGCTTTAGTGATGTCCCTCACTTGTAAGTTGCTTTGGATGAAAGCGTCTGCCAAATGAGTTAATGTAAATTTAAATGTAATATAAATGGAAATCCATACAACTACACATGGAATGTCAGCAGCAGATCCTTCAACCAAGATATAACTTTAATTATCACTGTGAGCACAGACAGGACAGATAGTAAAAGTCAGCTCACTAATTCATCTGCAGTGTTTGTGTTGACATCAGTCTGATAAGTGCAGACAGCTGGTTAGTGAAGCATTCGCTCCCTAGTGGAGACAGACTGAATAAAGTAAAGCCACACACTGTTGGACATCCACAGCCAGAGATAATATCTCATCAACATCAACTGTTGCAACTCTCGTTGCTGTGATCTCTGTATTCACTGAGAGATAGCCAGAGTCAGCTGACATCCTGTGTTATATTAAGTTATAAAGTAACATAGATGAGATGATAGCTGGATATATGAGTAGTCTTGAGTTAAACTGTGACATAAATAATAACTGTCATTGTGTTTCAAGTACGGACCAGGCAGTTACAGTCTATGCAGAGTCACTGCAGTTTACAGTACATTTTACACATCACGCAGCAAGCTACAAATATAAAGGTTGATCTTAGATTTTTTTTTTATTCAGCCCTATATGGATCTTGTTCTTCTTGAGAAGCGCTGAGGGGTTTTTAACGTTGACAGATCACTCTTAAATTCATTTTCAACTTTTGCAATGATCTGTTGGTTGGGAACCTCAGCATCATTGGCACTTTCCCTAGGAGCCAAATCAAATAGGTATTTGAGGTCATTTGTCCTGTCAGCTGTTGGGTTTTTAAACAAGTTGTTGCAAACCAAATTGCCCCTCTGAGACAAAAAAGACTTTCTAATCTATTCTAATCTAATCTCATATGTTAGAGATGCAGTAGATGAGAATATGTTCACATTTGAGCCCATTGTGTCACAACGGTAAGGGTAGTCAGGGTTTGAGGGGTAAAGCTGGACCCAAATGCAGTCAACACATGGGAGACGCTGCATGGGAAACACAAGCACAGGGAACCACAGTGGCAGACAATCACTACACAGAAACAGGACCAAGACAGGAAGCAAAAACACCTACACCCAAGGAAATCAATTACAAAATAAACAGGAAGTGCGAAAAGTCCAAACAAAACTAACAAAAGGTGTCCAGGACACATTGATCTCATTGACCTCCTGCTTTGTTATAATGGCAAATTGAAGATGGTGTCTGTAGTCAAATTAATTGTAATAACTTCCTAGGTGGTAAACAAACAAAAAACTGCCATCTGTTTAGTGTCATTCTGCGGCAGTGAAGTGTTTCTCAAACATAAAATCACATTCCTTATGAATTCTTTTCCTTTCTGACACAAAAAGGATCTTTACTTCTTGTGTTTGGCTTAATTTCCATCACCCTTCACTCCAGCCACTGTCTGTCACTGCTGCCATTTGAAAATGTTGGATAATCTTTATGTGAGAGGGCAGTCATCTTTTCTGGATTAGAGCTGTGAATTAATTTAAGTTTGGAAACAACAACCAATTTGATATAACATCTCTAATCTCTCTCATCTGCCCAACAGGAGATGACAGCAGCTTTTGAGGGTGAGCTCAGACGGCGGGAACATGAGTTCAACTTGAAAATGGATGAGATGTGTGCTGTGGTGCTGTCTCATGAACTCAAGGTGAGGAGAGTTAAAGGACGATATCTCACTGTAAACACATGTAACAACATATAATATATGCATAGTACTCATGGTATTGTATAGTCTTATTCTAAATCTAAATACTCTAAATAGATTATGACAGAGTCATGTTCAGTTTCTTGTTGAACTCTTAATCTTTCCATAGCAGTCTCTCACACCTAATTACTATTTGTTGCTGTGTGTGTGTGTGTGTGTGTGTGTGTGTGTGTGTGTGTGTGTGTGTGTGTGTGTGTCCTTGGTAAGGTGAAGCTGCTGTCTAAAGAGACTGAAGTTCACCGTCAGGCTCAGCTTCAGGCGACAGAGACTCTCAGAGCACGTGAGGAGTTCTGTCAGCAGATACAGACCCAGCTGCAACTCAAAGACCAGGAGATCAAAGACCTCACTGATGTCAAGGACCACAGGTACCGTATGCACCTGTAATGTGTGTGTGTGTGTATCTACATGTGTTTGAGGTGTGCTGACTATCCTCTCTATCAGGATAAAGGAGCTGGTGGATGAGGTGAACTGGATGGAAACCAAGCTGAAGAAGAAGGATTATGACAGCATTAACAAGTGAGTCATTAATAACAGTCAGGCAGTCAGAGCCAGCTGCTAGTATAGGCAGCTACTGTAGAGCATGGAGACAGAAAGTGACAACAAATCTCTACATTTGCAATAGAAAGGAGAAAAAAAAGGCATTTCAGTTATTGAGACTGAGTTGGTGACATTTACACCTTATTTTCAGAATGTGTAAAGTTCTTTTTCAGTTAAATATCTGTAGCCAATAGCAGCAGGGGTAAAAACGATGGAGCGACTGTGTCCAGACAACCATCATTTGCTCACGCCGAAGTTGTCATTCTCATGAGCAGAAACAGCTTCAAATTTTGCACAAACATTCACTTGGACTCAAGAAGGAAGTGATTAAGATTTATGTGGTCAAAGGTTTCCGGCCATAACCCAAGACTTCATATACTAATTATGACAAAATACACTTGATACCTTTTATTTAATTCCTTCAAAGTTTTCACGACATATATGAATGGATGTAAACTGAACCAAATAACCACGAGGAGGTGATTCTAGATGATTTTTTATCCACTAATTCCTTCCTTTGGTGAAAATTACATAACCGCAGCTCATGTCTGAATATTGGATAAGACTAAACTCACTACTTTTCCAGCTCTTTGTATTTTGATGGGACATGGACAGCAGAGTTCCTGTGAGACATTCACTGTGGCAACAGCAATAACAACAGGAGCGCATCCAGCCAAAGGTGGAAAAGAAAACATCAGGGATGACTGGATGATGTTTGGAACAGGCTCCGAGCCAAAGTCCACCATTCACCTCAGCCCAGCATTCTACCTGCTGGAGCTCCGCCCTGGGAGAGCACCATCGATTGTCTTAGCATCAGATTCCAGCAGGAAATGGGAGGCTGTGCCATCCTCTATGTAACGTGGACACGCCTCATCCACCAGGTGCTGGATCGAGCCGTCCAACCATCAAAGTCCTTTATTACTACTACTACTACTGCTAATGATAATAATGATTATAATAATAATGATAAGACAGGGAGAGTGCTGGTAAGGCGTCTGCCTCAGGCTTCTGGCAGTCGGACAAATGAAAGTCTCCAACCTTCTTTAATTATTCAAATCTTCCAACACAGCGGGATCTGATGGTAATTGATCCTTTGTGCTTTTTTATGAGTATCCACACCAACACCAAGGATATATAGCGAGGTTATTTACATAACAGTCGACTATTTTTACTCCTAACCCCACTCCCTCTGGGTAGTTCCAATAAACTCAGTGCTGTCAGTAAGATCATTACAGAGAGTTCTCAGTTTATGTAAGTTGTCAAGCTGCTTTTCAGTAGTATTTACAAAAGAGGCATTATTTTGCAGTTGTAAATGTAGTTGATAACTGAATGGAGCCTTTTTAATCAGTTAGATTAAAAAAATAACATATTTTAGATGAAGCCCTAATTCTTTTCTGAAAAAACTTTGTTCAGATCATGTAGCCACTGACAGAAGTTTCAGTCTCTTTGGAATTGTAAATACAACATCATATCAAAAGCATAGTTTAATATTTGAATTGATATTCCAAACATTATTATACTGCTGTATATTAATCTTTGGGGTACTGTATATCACAGTCCTCTGCAGAAAGCCAGTTTGGTATTACTGTTCAATGATTTCTGGAACCAAGTACAGACACACACGAGGGCAGGGAGGTGTGTGTGCAGTGCAGGTATTATTATAATAACCACAAAGAATGTCCAAAACTTAACGACAGGGAGAAGCACTGGCAAAAACCTCAGGAAACATGGAGAGGAACCAAGAAGGAACATAAACAGGATACTTCCAGGCACATAGAGGAAAAAAAACAGAGCAATTGACCAAGGGTGAGGGGAACACAGAGACCAAAGGGTGTAAGGGGTGAGACGCAGGTGAAACTCATCAGAACGAGGCTTACAATCACACAAAGACAGGGTGAAACTGTCAGACAGTTTGGTAATTGGTTGGTTGAGTGTCATTTTTTGTCACTTTTTACATCTGAGGAATAAGACGTATTGTAATAAATACACTAAACATTACTTCCACATGTGCTTGCTCCAGCTGCCGCCTCATGACAGCATGGAACCAGTGCATTTTGTTGGTAACTTCAAAAACCTGGTCACTTTGTTTCTTCTTCAGTGATGCCACATTTGTCAAAATGGCCTGGTGTCTTCTGGCACGTCACCAGCTGTGCAGTGTTTCATGGTGTTTCCGTTTAAAGGGTTCATACGGTTCAAACAAAGAGTGTGTAACAGTCTCTACAAAACAAGTTTATCATTACTCTGTTCTACGTCTCACTACATGCACTAAAGTAGCAGCATTCCTGGTTATTAACACATGTAACCTTTTCACGTACACACATGTATACATGTGTGCACTTCAGAAAGGGAAAATATCTCTGTGACAGCAGTATAATTCGATAAATCATAAAGGGGGCGGGTTTTGTATCTGTATTTTTTTTTGCTTGAGGGAGGAGGATTTCACTTTTTCCCATCCCGTGTATTTTATTGAATCCTTCTCTTATGATATTTATGGTGGAAAATATGCAGAAATGAAATCGTTAAATCAGAAAATTGGTTTCATGTTTTTGTCAGGCCACCACTAAGGGGTGCAACAGCATGTTTTTTTTTTTTTTTAATAAATCATTAAAACAGCTTTCAAAATAGACCATATTTGCTATACACATCCAGCGTATGTTACAGACTCAGCATGTCAAATATGGTAGCAGAGGTGGAGCTCTGACAGTTTTCCCAAAATCTATCTATAAGGAATTCCTCCTAGGTTACAAATATGTGCTTCAAATGACACCAAAATTATTGCAGGATGTATCAATTTATAATTTGTTTTCAGTTATTACAATTCATTAAAAATTAGAAATAGATAAAGCCTTCATTTAATTTGTGGTCACCTGCTGCCTTCTGCTGGATAATCTGCATTTTTTCTGCATAAAAGCCGAATCAACTGTGCATAAAACTGCAGGATATCTAAATGTCTCTTAATATCTAACTGTATTACTGACTTTTGTCAAGATACAAGAATGCCGTCCAGGCTCTGAAGGAGTGTGACACACACCGGGAGGCTCAGCGTCAGGCCCACACAGAGCAGCTGCAGAAGGCTGAGAAACACATTGTCGAACTGCAGGAGAACGTGGAAGCTCTGACTGCACAGATACGCCGCATACAGGACGACCAGCAGGAGGCTGTGGAACAGAAAGATGAGACAATCCAGAGGTCAGACGGACACTGGTGGAAAAAAGGACAAAAATAGCAAACATCGTCATATTAACATTAACTGGAGAACCTGTGTTTATGTGTGTGTGTTTTTTCAAAGGCTTTGCACAGAGGTAGAAACAACCCGGACTTGCTGGAACCAGTACATGAGTGATGTGTCCAGTGAGATGGTCGTCAAGGACACAGAGATGATCGCCCTGCAGGAGAGAGAAACCAAACTCAGGACCGAGCTGGAGAGGAGCAGGGAGGAGACGGAGAGGTGAGAGGAAGGGATATGATAAAAAACATTAGTTCTGATTATGTAGCTTTGAAGATATGAGTTATACCACCTGATCTGTTGTTCTTCCTCTTTTATAAAATGTGTGTGTGTGTGTGTGTGTGTGTGTGTGTGTGTGTGTGTGTGTGTGTGTGTGTGTGTATTGTCAGGTACAAGCAGCAGCTGAGTGCTGGGTTAAAGAGAGAGCAGGCTTTAGAACAGATGCGTGTCCAGGTGGAGCTGGAGTGGCAGAGACGCTGTGAGGACATGAAGGCCGAACACTACCTTGCCAATGAGCAGCTAATACAAGACCTGACCCAAGCTAGAGATCAGGTCAGCCCCTCACTCACATTACACAACCCCACTCTACACAGTGTATGTTGCTCCACTGGCGCGCACCTGAACATTTTAATACAATAATTTGACATGGAAACAGGCATATTGCCTCATGGGACACAGCATGTGGTCAGGAAGAGTAGGCGGGTCTTAGACAGAGGTTGGGACACTGTACTGGTGCTGATGAGAGAGTGATGATACACAGTGAAGCGCACCGTCACAGTGTCAGTTGCTGTATCTGGCCTTGTGGGTGTTGCTCCTGCTGTCTTAAACATCTGTGGTGCTCAGTCATTCACAGTCACTGATAGCAAATACACACACACTGACTACGTATAGGTGCATAAACAAAAACAAAAGCAACCTACAGCCATAATATACAAAAACACCGTGGCGCATGTCATCAAGTTCATCAATCATGACCTTTTTCTTGTTTTATCACCATATGGAAGTTTCTTGTTATAACAACAGGTTTTGAGAGTTCTGTGTTGTTATGACAAGAAAAGTTGTAATAACTTGTTATCTAGTAATATGTCATCATAAATATCTTATAAGGTGAAGAGGATCTTCACCATCAGATTGGGGCCAAAAAATCTGATCAGGACAAATCAGGACATCCCTACAAACTCTTTTTCATTCCAAAAGTCAGTTTGCAGTGATGCATTATGCAATTATTTATATACATTTTTAGCTGCACTGATCAGGCTGTCATTAGATGTCTGTAGTGGTGTAGTGTAAAGGTCAACTGAGGATTCTTTTCTTTAGACAGAATCATTCTCAGTAAATTCAGCAGAATGCGTAGGCAGTCAGTGTTGATATCACTTCCCCTTAGTTACACAGTTCCCCTCAGATGCAAACAGGAAACAGTCATGTCTTGGTGCTGACACATAGTGTATCTGCCTCCTGGCACCTGGGTGTGCCACAAGCCAGACCACACTGCTCTGACAGTGAAGTGCTCTTTATACTACTAGTGTTTCTGGAGTTTGTACTACTTCAGCACACTTGTTTTACAACATTTGTGACTCCAGATGCAAACAGTGATTAAAAGGGTCATTAAATCTGTCTGATGGTAAGCAAACAGCAGCCCTGCCACTCGTTTATAGTGCATGCTGCTGCAGTGAGTGCATTGATCTTTGCCTGTTTGCTGAGACAGAAATAGCAGTGCTCCTGCTTAGAAGGCCCAAGCTGATAATGTAATCAATAATGATACTAACACAGGTTTAATGATGGTCTCTGTCAGGGAACAGCAGAGCTGAAGGAGAAAGAAGAAGAGCTGCAGGACCTGACTGTGTTACTACGATCTGTTAAAACAGAGAGAGACCAGGCGATGCAGGTGAGGATACATCCACCTTCCACTGTGTATTAATAAGCGCTACCAGATGAGCCATAGGGGTTTTGGGCTCTGTGTATTTTTTGTCTTTGTTTCAGATTTAAATAATGAAACTACTAATGAAACGTGTTCCACCATACACTGCGACCGCAGGCGGTGTCTTTTAATGGGTGTTACTTCATACAAGTGGTCGTTGCCATGAATGTAATTTGGTCTTTAAAACTGGTTGAACGAAAGTAACTGAGAATATTTAAATGCTGCGTGTTTTTGGTCAATTTCCAGGCGCAGAGTTGTTAAATCTCGCTCGTAAACACTGTCTCACGTGTCAAGCTGCCCAAACAAATCTCACGGCAAATAAGAAGCCTGAAAATATAGAGTTACATAGGGAGAACAGGCTTTTTGAACATCAGGCTGTTTTGTTTTTTCACTTTGAGCCATAGTTCCATAATCATCTCCTGATGGCCACACTCAGAATATTGTTGTGGTGGCCACATTATAGCAACAATATTCTCAACAGTGGAGGGCCATCAGGAGACTGGGCCAGTGGCTCAGTGTGAAAATACAAAACATCAGAGAGAGACAGAGAAAAGGAGAGAGAGAAAGCAAGAGAGAGAGGGATAGATGTGTCTATGTTGTGGTGATCAGGCTGCGCTGCACACTGCAGTTCTGTCTCGTGTCCCTCCACCTACGCTCAGTTCCAAACCCGTGTTTGTATGTGTTTTTTTAATGATTTTTGGGGAATATTTATGCCTTTGTTTGACAATGACATTGAGGACAGACAGGGAACGTGGGGAAAGTGAGGAGGGGTATGACGTCAAGCAAGTGGTCCAGCCGGCTTGGAGTGTGATGACTCACTGCTCCGAGAATTAACACCATGGTGGTATGCGCCACAACCACTTAGCTATCAGGTCACCCCATGTGTTTGTATATTAAATGTGTTTATATCTTAATCATGGTTTAAATATTGAGACAAGCAGCGGACTGTAGCTGACTCACTCAACATGAATGACAAAGTTATGCAGTGATATAAAAAACATAAAGGTGAGGCTCTGAGAAAAAAAGTTAACCACTAACATGTAGTTATAGAGAGGAAAGTAACCATTTCAAAGCAACACACTGTTCATATATGTCGAGTTTTGCCTCATTCTCTTTGCTTCTACGTTTCTTTTCTGAATCACTACCCAGTATTCCCAGTACAGTGAAACTTCCATTTTTTCCATTTAATGACCTTTCCTCTTAAAATATCCTCATGCCAAGATGTCACCTTGCTGTTACCATCTACCAGACCAGTTCTGTGTTCCCAGCAATGATCCCTGTTAGTAGCCAAGTTTCCGCCGCAGTTTTGCTCAACATAGAAGTGAAACAGTTTTAGAAAATCTGACAAAACACAATTGTGAATGGCTTGTGTTTCCACTGAGTGATGTTCCACTGATATCATTCCAATTAAACGATGAGCGATTTCCAGCATGTCGCGGCAGGCGCCACGTCTTGAATGCGATAAAAGTGACTCCCTTTCAATTTTGTGAAATATTGCTTTGTCAAATTGTCTGAAAAACCACCTCATGCAAGTGTCTAAATTGTTTTTGCGACATTCACGTTTCCATTACTGGTTTTTAAATTCTCAATTTCAAATTGCATATTAAGCAGGTTAATGGAAACACACTTGAAATACCAAGTGCTGTTCCCTGAACGCATCTCCCATACAGGGCATACTACTGACTGAGTGGAAATCTACTCCTGTTAATGTCCCATTCCCCTGCTCTGTAGCTTTAATTATCATGATGCAGACACTAAGAAGTTCCTTCAGCCACTGCAGATTCTCTTTCCTTGAGGAGCAGTGCCAGCTTTGGCACTATTTTCTCCTTGCTTCCATGATCTCAGTATTGTGGAGCACATGTTACACCTCACTGAGTAATGGTTACTTATGTGCAAATGATCTTTCTCGTAGTGTTTTATCAGACAATATGGATCACCCTTGAGGCAATGCTTGGCAGGTTTTTTTCTCATCCTCAGGGTTAACTAACCTCTTACAGACCCCCTACATACACCCATATGTCACATGGCGGTATTGTATGTTCAATCCAGCTCATGCCACATAGTTCTCCAAGAGAGCATTTAGAGCTGTCCCGTGTTTTGGCCTTTGGCCTTTTCCTCAAGCATCCTGAGAGGTATGGTGGCCTTTCGGTCTGGCTCGGTTGCGCCCCGACATACCAGCCTGTGTGAGCTCCACTGGCACCAGGAGGAAAAACACATCGAGGTTCTGTACATGTAAACCTTGTCAAGTGACTCACAGAGCACTCCAGCTAAATACTTGGAATGAAGCTCCACATAGCAAGGCGTGAAGTATTTGTTGACCTATTATCTAAAGACATTAGCCTGCACATTTCAGCTTTCTCTGAGAGTGTTAGAACATTATGGCTGCCATGTTTAATCTATGATGTTACAGCTAATCCACCAGTTATTTCAGTAAGAACAGAACTAAAGTGACTGTTTACAAACGTCATATACAGATGAGCTCACAGCTGGTATTTCTGCAGACTGTGCAGATGACAGAAAAGCCAAAGAAACGTAATCTACTCTTTACTTTGTTATAATCTGAAACATCCTGAGCGCATCTTGACTTCATCTCTCATTTCATGTCAGTATGAAAACTGTCTGTAAAAGCAATCAGAACTTTCAGCACAGTGACGCAACAAGCTGTAGACTCACACTCATGTCAGAATGTAACATCACCTGGAAATGTCTCCAGTGCTAGAGTTCCCACAGGGCTAAAATCATCTATGGTACAGTCCTAGCTGACTAGACAGCATCAGTTACCCCCGGTGGGTGCTCTGACTCTGCTGACTCAGCTGTTGCACCATGGTGCAGTCAGTTGCCTGCATGCAACTGTTTCTGTAACATAAAAAACAAGTAGGCAGGAAACAGATCAGACTTTAGAGAGAATATATCACCAAAAATATCATTGGAAAACATTTGGTTGTTCATTTTGGCACTTAACTACTTTACAACATCTTCCTGTGCAGCAATTTGGAACGACTATAAACTCATTTGAAAGAAACGTAATAAATGAGCTAACTGGCTCAGGTAAAGTGATTTTATAATGCTCTCATAATGCCCCAGATGTTACCACCTGTCTTGGTGCGTTCCTTTAGTAAACACACAGATAGATACAGTCTGGCTCTTTAGTGCCTGAAAAAGGGGCTGCAAATATGTGGTAAATGTCCTCCAATACATGCAGTACTCACAGTAAAGCAGAAGAGAAATGATACAGAAAGATGAAGATACATACAGTACACTACTCTGTTGACATGAGTGTTTGTTTATCTACACACAGGGTCTCACACCAAAGGTAGACTCTCTGGCATCAGAAGAGATCCGTCGTCTGCAGGAGCAGAACAACATCCTGCGGGCTGTGGTCACCCAGATGAGGAAAGACATGGAGGGTCTCAGCCACCGCCCACCCCCTCCCCAGGCCCAGCCACAGACCTCCGCTCCTCAGCTAATTCAGCATACAGGAGCCGCTGCAGCCACCTCCATCACCCCTACAGCTGACACTCAGATGACCACTGGACCACCTCCCCAATCCACTGACATCTCCTCCAAAGTCAGCCCAGCAGGTGTGGACCAGTATTTCTCTCCTACACGAACATGGTTGATGCAGTCATTACTGTTTTTACTGTGGCAAGCTACACTTACCTTTTTATTGTTTAGCACCAGCAGCTACTTTCACAAAAACAGACTTTGTGTTTTTTTTTCAAACCAATAAGCAGACTTCAGATAGACATGTAAATTCATCAGTTGCACAAAGGTGTCCAGTTTTCAATCATCTTAAAGGTTTTATATGTAACCTTCAGAAAACCCTTGTTAGTAATGATACTGGTGGCTGTTAAGTGAACTTTACAGTTTACATGAATGAATGTGATATTTACCCATAATTATGATGATATGGACCTTTTCAGATATTTTCAGAATTTGGTGTGTGTGTTTTCCATTTGAATACCTTGCCAATTATTAAGGATTTGCCAAAATTGGATCATGACTGGACATGAATAGAAGAGATGTTCAACAGTTTCAGGTTCTTCAAGACAAAGACGTGTCAACCTAAAATACAAATCTCTTAAACGTTTCTTTGTTAAAATCTATTATTTAGGCCAAGAATAAAGACTAACACCGATTCTGTGTGTACTATAGAGCAAACAACAAGACAGCAAACTGTGGCTACAGCTGCTGCTGCAAAGCTAATAAGCAAAGAAGACGAGACGGTTTCCCATAGGCAGCAAAATTCACAACAGCTAACATCACAACAACAGCAAAACTTGGCAAACACACAAATATGACACTGGTACCTGCTTGCTAACCAGCCAGCTGGGATTAACTGTCACAAACATTAGCGGACGGGACAAAACCAAACAGCAATCTCTGAGGCTGTAAAACTGTTTTGGTCTCTACATCTAATTTCCTCCTTCATGACAGCTGTACGGGGGGGGAGAATGTTTATATAACTTGCTTGTTTACATTTTTATTAAGGCTTAAAGTTATGTATAATTGAGGGCTCCTTGCCCATTTTTGGATTAGCCGGCAGTTAGGGGCGGTGTAAGGTACTGGCAAGAGGGCGACGGCAGAGCAGCTCACCCTGAGTGAGTGACATCACAGGAACTACAACCATCTTTGTTTACAGTCTATAGACTAAAAACACTACAGACCTATTGGCTCTATGAAAGATATCAAAACTAATGTCACTGACCTGTCTTGCAGAAACACAGCAACCTCCTCATCTGTCTTCCTGCCTCTCAGCTTTCAGAGGTCTCTCCACTGTTGCAAATTGCAATCGCATCCCATTCCACATGGTCTGGTGGTGACAGAGGGGTAGATTGCTCCTTCTCTTCCCCTGGAAATCCTTAAATTGGCACTATCCATTAGCATGTGTCAGATTTACCGTCTCTCGCTCGCACTGCCCCCATTACCCCATCTCCCCTCTTCTCTTCTCCTTTCCCTTGTTCTGTGCGTGAGCACGAACACCCCCTGCTGCTGATTGGCTGGAATAAGGCTGTGTGACTCAGTCCGAGCCACTTTGTTTGTTTCTCATTTACAGAGCCAGGGCTGTGGAGGTGCACTGGATTTTGTTTCAGCACACTGACACACAGAACAAAAAGCTAGTGGACCATGAGGAGATATTCACTGAATCAAAGTATATTGGATTAGAATCACGTACTCTATCTTTAAGTAGCTTCACCACAACCAATGCTGATGTATCTTTCATTATGATGCATTATGTTATATTGAGCAAGTTTCAGGTGTCGGTGAGTTGAAAATCCCAGCACCTCATTGATTCATTGAAAAATGGCTGCTGGAAAGAAGAAAGGATTTATTGGACTGAGGAACAAAACCTCTGGAATGGTTCTTTAAACTGCCACCTGGTATCATGTCCATACTCAGCTGGTAAAACCTGGCTGCTGTTCTCTAACACATATTGGTCCAAAAGACAGACATAGTTTGACATATAATTCACCTAATGAGTGAAATCCTTATATCAGTTGGAATGATGTATATGTTTTTATTTGTCTTCATTTGTCATTTTTCCTCAGGTGGTCAGTTTGCAGAGAAACGTCCTGAAAGCTCTGTTGTGAGGAAGCAGGAGGACAGAGTGACACACACAGAGTCTGCTCTCGCCAACATCATGGAACAGGTACTGAAGGAATCAGGAAACTGGTTGAAGTTGATCAGTTCCATCCAGGTAAGTGTCTGGACCAGATGTGTCCATGGGAACAAGTTTGTTTAGAGCTGACTGTGGGGCAGTCAAAAGAGGGCAGGATAACTTCCTTTAATGTATCCCAGCCCTCCACAACCTTGCTTCAGTTAGAGATTGTCTATTAAAGGGTCACCTCACCAGTCGGTTGGTGGGAAGGTATTGTATTAGCTGCTGCAGCAACCCAGTTTCCTCAAGTCTCATTTTATCCTCCTCCCAGAGTGCACTGGTACAACAGCTCCAACTGGAGAACCTGTATTTGAAGCAGAGACAGGCCTCAGGTCAGTGTCAGAACGTCCAGGGTGCGAAAAGCCCTCCTGTCATGCACACCAGGCTGAAGCAGGCAGCGTCCTGTATCGCCCATCTGAGCAGAGACAAACAGCAGCTGATAGAGATGTGCAACCGCCTTCGTGCTCAGATCAGCACAGCTGGACTACAGGGTACAATAACAGACACACACACATACACACAGTGATGTTAACACCGTGTGTAATTAAAGGGACAACATCAGTAGGTATAGTAACTGACTAGATAATAAGTTACTAATCGAATTCAATTCTGTGCTCCATTATTATTGTGTTCAATTATTCCAGCCAGACTGAACCCCAGCAGTCCATCATGACTGACACACTGAGCCTTTAAACCAGCAAAAGATCAGATAACACATCACAGTTTATCACACACTAAAGAATTGAACTGGTTAAAATCCTGAGGCCATCCCTGAAACCTTTTTGAACAATTCTCCAGCCGAAATATACAATTTAAAAAAACATGGTTTAATGTTGTAGTTCAGTTACTGGGGCACCAAGTTGTCAGTTTATTAAGTACACCTAGCTAAATTCAATGCTAATCAATTCAACCACTGCAGTAAAACCTCCATCTGTCAAGTTTAAAATGTTTAGTTTCTGTTGACACTGTACCAAAGATACACTGATTCAAACCTATTGTCATTTTTGAGGCTGTAGTTTCAGGTGCTGGTGATGTTTATTGGATGTTAATTTCTAATATTTTGCCATCACCATTTATTTATATTTTCCTATAGGGTGCTTTCTTTTCAGCAGACATGGCTCCTCGCTTCCCTCATGTCTCCTCCTTACATCTTACCTTCTCAGCAAGTTAGTCATGACACACAGTCAAGTCAAATTTTATTAAAGTTATAATATGTAACTTTTTTCCACATTATCCCAAATGTCCCAGCAGTTTTCAAATCTAGAGAAATCAGTGATTTTAACAGTCCGTGTCATTTGGTTGCCTGGCAATGACGTCCGTGTTGTTGTTGCCTGCCAGAATAAATTTGACTTTATATCCAGTTTTAAGCCACATTTTTTAGATACATCTTTTTAGATCTTGATCATTTTTAACTACGTATTTTAACCGGATGTAGGATTTTAGTCACCAGTCGTTAGTCATTGTTTCTCTGACAAATTATCAGAGAAACAAGCTGAGGAAACGTTATAGCATTCTCAGCTCCCGGGCTTCCTAATTCAGCTCCTGTTAAAAACCTTCTGAACATCTGACACTGAAGAAATCCAAACCAGGAGAAGATGACAGCAATGACAGCAATGCTGGTGAAGACAACAACTCCCATGATCACACACTTCATCATCTAGTGCCATCTATTGTCATGTTTTGACTGAGAGACCCCTAGAGGGTGAAAATTACATACCCTGTGTGTAATATCAATATCATTGATGATGGCAGATGTCGATCAGTTTCTGGGTCACCGACCGATGTGTGGAGGACAGTAGGAAGCATAATAAGCAGAATGGAAAGCACCCAAAGACCCCTAAAGCACTGTGTGTCTAACAGAACCAGTGGAGCCAGAGAAGGACGCCTCCACAGAGAAACAAGGAGACCAGCATGGCCGGCTGTCTGCTCTGGAGCAGCTGCAGTACCAGCTCACCACACAGGTACCTGCTCCAACTCAAGTTCTTTAAAGGTTCTTCTTCATCACACTTATCTTTTCATATTGTACCACTTCAGATTCACCAAGTGAGGTGGTCACTAGGAAAGAAGCTTCACTTTAGTACGACAGCACCGGAGCAGCTGTCATTACACACAACCGTTATTTACACCCGACTGTGGCCATTTATAGTGCTGGTGCCGTTAATTAATCACACGTATCTGTTTACATCATCACTGTTATATCTCAGTCATCGTTAATAAACATCAGACAGTTGGTCAATGATTCATTTATAAAGCTGATATTGAAACAGACTTTACAAAGGAGGCTACTTCACAGTTGAGGATAAAATTAAAAGATCACTGATGAGGGAGTGATGGCTTGAATGTAAATAAAAAGGATATAAATGATCATCACTCATAAACATATTTAAAACTAAACTGATACATTTTACAGATTGTTGTGTAGATTTCAATAATAATGACACAATCAGGAAAATTTGTAAGACACCTAACAAACAATGTTTTACTATGAGGCTACATCTCTCATCTTATATCTAGAAACGTGTTTGTACACCTGGTCTGAAGTAAGTGTGAGGTGCACACATTCTTTTCTAAATACCAGGTCATGTGAGGAAAATGGTGTGTATCAGCTGTTTCCAGTCTAATCACTGGCTGTATGTTTAACACAGACATGACATTCATATCAATCTTCTCATCTCACCCTTGGTAAGAAAGTGAATAAGTGTATTTTCCTAAATGTTTTAACTATTTGTTTAAGCTGGAACAGTCCTGATATTAGAATCAGTTAGAGTGAGTTATAGTCTCAGTATGTCCAGCAGGGGGGGGGTAACCATCAACCATTAATGTGCTGTGCCCTTCAAGGAAAGCAGGTGCAACACTGGCAGGTGAAAAGAGGCAGCAGGTGACACTGTGTGTCATAGAGCAGAAGGACAATCAGAAAAGAGCCACTAATAACTCTGTCTGAAAGAACCTGGTGCTGAGTATGTGTTTTACCAGCAGAGAGCACAGTGGCTCCATTAATGGACTTGTGTCCACAGGAGCTGCAGTACGCTCTGAGGCAGAGGCTCTGCACTGTTTCTGAACAGCTCCTCCCTGAAGCCGACAACCAAGGTCCTGCTAAAAGAGGGGCTGCCAACCCCTGGTCCCAGGGTCACAAAACCACAGACAGGCCTGAGGTAACAGCAGAGTCTTCATTACTGCATTCATTATTAAGAAATGACTTGGCTGCACAGTTTACTCCTCATATTGAATGGTTATCTGTTGGTGAAAATCAAGTACTATTAAAATGTACCTGAAAGTAAACAAACTATAAAAAAAATTAGTGCAACAAACTTCATGTTTAGTTTTCTCTACAACTTTAACACACCCATTGAGTAAAACATCTTTAAATGAACTCTGTCCTGCTCTCTTCTTCTTCAGAGCGCCAGGAACAAAGAGAACACTCCTCCGCTCAGCCGGTCACAGAGCTCAGTGGATGCGGGTCTGCAGCCGCGCTCAGGTCTGTCCAGGTCTCTGTTGTCATCAGAGGAATCGCTGCGATCGCTGAAGGAGCTGTGGGAGAAACTAGACAATGCACTCAGTCCATCCGTTTTCTCAGAAGGTAGCCACACCAGAATAACTTTTTAAAAAAATTAAATAGGTTTATTTGGGGCTTTCATGTTCCTAAAAATCATAAAGAGTCATAATGTTTTTTTGGTATGTTACTTCAGAAGAACAGCAGGTTTACACCAGACATGAGCAGAGCAGCGTATGTGCTTTACTCCAGGGTTTGTCATCTAAAGGTTGAATATGATTCTCCACCTGTTTGTTGGGGTCAAACATTTGCTCTCACTGAAGCCACCAAGTAATGTTTCTCTATTCTATGTAACAACTGCATATCATATCATATCATATCATATCATATCATATCATATCATATCATATCATTTCATATCATATCATATCATATCATTTCATATCATTTCATATCATATCATATCATATCATATCATATCATTTCATATCATATCATATCATATCAACATTAAATAATAACTTGAAATACAATATATTGCAATGCTAAAGTGAGATCAGATGCTTACCTATTTTGTAAGTGGTCCAGGATGGACTTGTGATAAGAGTATGTGCTGAAGCATGAACACTCAGAATGTCACCTCCCTCCTGTAATTTATTTACAACCTTCTAACTGTCTCCCAACTGTCTAACTCATCACCATCGTGTTGTTTTATGTGTAAATAATGTTGCCTCAGAACATCCTGAGGTGTGAGCGTCTTGCTCAACAGCACCTTAGTTAGTGGTGATAATGATAACTAATCAAACCAGTGAATGTCACAGGCATCAACACACATGAAAGACTTAAAACGCTCCTTAACACTTGATTTCACTTTTTTTTTTTTTATTACAATATGTCTTGTGTTAGTAAATTTTATGAACAAAATTGACACCAAAATAACACAAACAACAAACAAAAAGAATGATATGCAATCAAAATCATAGTGCGATTATTTTGGCAGATACTGTGATTACAAAATGAGTCACAATTTCCATTAGAGTTGTCATCTTTGTATTTCATTTTCACAGGAAAGAATATAAAAAACTAATAGGGTTTGTAGGCTACAGCATCTAATATTTCTAATGGATCAGTGCTACTTTAAAAGATATGGTTTTAATTACATTATAGGCTAGTTACTACATTACTTCCTGTTCTGTCATATAATGGAGGAAACTAGAATATAATGTAGGAGGGCCTTAAGTAGAAAATTATGTTTATGGTCAAAAGGGTAATCCTATACACACTGTACAGAGGCCTAATAAATATGATTTGTATGTCACAGACCGGCAGAGATTGATGTTCATCCAACTAAGATAAAAAAAATGTGGCACCTATGAGGTGAGAGTCCTCCGCTGAGGGTCGTTATTAACTTTTTCATGCTCATATAAAGGAGTTGAGCTGTGTATGTAAAGAAGAAGACCATGCACAGATCTTGCAGAAATGACAAGTACAGGTAGTTGGGTTACAGTTGGGCTGTCTGCTTCGACCATTTGGGTTGGCAGGAGAGAAATGGGGGAGAGAGGAGAAAGAGGGGGGAGAGAAAAGTGAGGGACAAGGAACAGCTGTACATACAGAACATGAGTCTGGTGGGGGGATATGTGGAGTCAGGGCTTCTTATGTCTCAGTTTTTCTATAGAGGATCATAAAGACCCTGTGGACCCGTCCTGAAATACATCAAGTCCTCATATGACTGTGGACTGTAAACAGGGATTTAATAAGTGTGTCAGCAATCAGTAATACCATCACACGAGTGGGCATAGTCCTCCGTGTTACCGACAGTACGGCTGCAACCCCTGCACCCAGTGTGAACACCAGTGCAGTGGCTGGATCAGTGAAGGACAGATGGCAGGGCTGTTGCCCAATGTGTGGCTTCAGTCTCTGTCAGCTCTCCAGAGACCAGTTTCTCAACCGGAGCGGCCGCCAGATCAGCCTGAGACGCAGTGATCAGCATCATACCATCCACTAATTGTGAAACAAGACCAATGTGGCACAAGGTTACAGTACACATCTGATGACTGCACAGATGGGGTCAAAAAGTTTATCACAGATATAAACAGCTGAGTGAGTAAAGATTAGATAAAGTTTTCATTGTGAGCAAGGAGGCACTGTGAAGTCGCAATGTGAGGGAGGAGCAAGAGACGAGGTGTTAAGAAATGTTCAATCCGATTCTTCATCTTAATTTGCATCAAAAGGCAATGCTGAGTTCATGTGCTAGATTGTTTTATTCAAGTCCGTGCAGCAGTTTATGAGAAAATGTCTTGTGATGATTAGAAAGCAATTAAACACAGTTCTGGATCCAGGCCTCCAGCTTTCTTTGAAACAACAAGGAAATTTAGTTAGCCTGGATGCTTCCTGCCACAGCTTCATCTTTATTTTAATTTACACGACTCTGCTATTAAAACAAATCTAATTACAATAAATGTAATATTCCACATCCACATTCTTCTTTTAAGACACATTTCCTTAAAGTTCCCCCCAAAAGTTTGGTATCTCTCTCTCTCTATTTGCTTGTGTCTGAGCTGCTCTCGTCATCCCACCACTAAGTTCTTGGGACAAACAGTAAACCTCAGGCTCTGCCTGTTGTCTGGAGATGTAGAGGAGGAGTTTATATATTTTCCTGAAAGCCTGTGTCATGGAGAACTGTGCTCTCTCTGTCCACTGTGATGAATGGGCTCCTTCCTTGACTATTATTACTTTACTTTTATTGTGAACAAGCAAAAGTGAGATACAATAAATTCCTGCACCTCCTGAGCTCAGTGAGGTAGATATTCCACATGTTGACGTGTCCTCGACAAAGACACGAAACCCCAGCTTGCAACAGAAACAAAATGTAAGTTGCTTTGGACAAAAGTGTAACAATAGAAACTGTTGTTCCGCTGACTCTTGGTTAAATGACTTACTATGGTGACTTCCAGCGAAACTCTGGATGAATTAAGTCTAGTTCTATATGTGATTCTGTTGTGGCAGAGGCACACCAAAACCAGTAACAGTAATGTTTATCTGATTGAAAGATCTAAATAGTTTAAATGCCACTGATGGTCTCATACCTCAGACCACTGACCCACTTGGACACTTGGAGCCACAAATTTGAACCTAAATTTGGTTAAAGACACCAGCAAATGAAAAAGTGCCATTTAAATAGCACCTCTCTTGTCTCTCCCTTGTCTCTCTCTTGTGCACTCAAAGGTCCAGGTGAGCTGACCAGGAGGGAAGAGGCTGAGTCTGGTGGTGCTGGAGTCCAGATAATGGTGCACGGTGTCAGTGCTCCCATTCATAGCCAGTCCCAAACTGAAGTCCAGCAGAGGATGAACCCCTCTAAAACACCATCACACACCACCAAGACCAGCAGACCTGGAGCCCCTGGAAAGATGAGTAAGATCCGAAACTACAATGTAAAAGACTGACACACACATGTAGGACAGTCTGTCAGTGTACTGGTCATGTCCCACTCAGCCTGTGACAACTGTTCAAACCTTCTGTGGCTCTGGAGGAGCTTTGTTAAGTCTGATGACATCAGGGTTATCTCAGCCACATAACAGAAAGTCTGCATTACAAGCTAGAGGCGTGGAGTTAGAAAAGGGGGTTCTAATGAAAACACTGTTTTATTGAATGTTTTTTATTGAAGATGGATCCATGCTAGGAACAAGAGTTGCTCTGGTACCAATACTAGTATCAGAAATGCCTCAGATACTGCCCAAAATACTGGAATGGGTATTGGCCAGTGCATGAGTCTATGCACCGATCTGATTCTACATAATTTATTAATAAACTTTACAGTTTCACACCCAGATAAAATGCCAGTTTTCCAGGAAATCAATTCTTTTTCACTACTGTTCAGCCAAAGGCAACTACCGTTTTAGAGTGGTCAATAGTGTAACGTTCCACCAATAAAAGGGCAATGTGTAAAGTATGCAAGGCTTTAATTTCAAGGGGCAGTACTATTGTCAGGACAACTAGTGTAGGATGTGTTATTTAATCCTAAACTCCTTTTTTAATGACTGACAGTTGACTTAGATAATAAAAGAAAGATTCTATGGCATTCATGTATCCAGTCATGTTTTACAAAGCGTTTAACCTGAGCCATACAACAATGACAGCAATCATATCACATCCACACAGGGTCAGTAGCATACAGCTGTTAAAAATATTTTTAACACAATTGTTTTGGATCAGTACTCGATATTGGCCGATGCATAAGTTCAAGTGTCGGAATTGGGTTGGAAAAAATGGTATCGGAACATCTCTACAAGGAACTGAAAGTCAGGATTTCTTGATTTGTAACATTATTTCATAAGTTTTTTATGTAATTACAGCTTCCTCTAAATGATCGCGAAGCGCTTAAAGAGAAATGCACTCCAAATTAAGAAATGCTACAAACAGAAAAACACTAAATTCTTAATTGTATTTTCAGAGTATCAGAGCTCATGTGTCTGAGCAGTTAAAGACCACAATAAAATAGACTTTATTGTGTATAATTCTATTTTTAAATGTATTCTTCAAGGCCATTTTGTATGTTTCATTGCCCTGTAATAACAGTTCCAACATTTATTATTCAAATTGTCTTGTTTCATTGATTGAACTCAGTGGCTACACATGCAAATCTGACTGTGACTCATCAGAGAAAAGATGCTAATGTTGCCCACAAAGTCCAGTAAAGTTGCTAATGCAGCCTTGACTAAAGATATGGTGCCTGGGCAGCTCATGGTTAAAGCACAGATCATGGAGTGCAGCTTTGTTGGATGTCATCTTCAATCTCTCTCTTCACTCATTTCCTCTCATCTCTTATGGAAGCATACAGACGATGAAAGCTCTGAGAAAGCACAAACCAGGAACAAACTAGGAACTATAACAGAATAAGAAAGTCAAACCAATTTCTCTGAGATCAGTGGTTAAAGAAGACATTCACTCAGTCAGCTTGGCATTCAAAGAACTAACTTTTGCGGTGATAAATCGACCAACAGAGTTTTAGAAACATTCTGTTAAAGGGTTTTTACCCTCAACAGTAAGAAGAAAATATGTTTTAAGGAATTTAGAATTAAAAAGTTTAAGAAAATAAGGAAAAGATATGTTTAATTTCCACTTCCTTCTAAAGTAAATGAGGCTAACTTATTTTAAATTTTTAAATGAGATTTATCCAACAAACTAATTCTTAAGACTGAGATTAGATTTTAATGTGAATACCTGTGTATTTTGTGAAAGGGAAATTGAATGTTTGGAACATTTTTCCACTAGGAAACAATGTCCTGTTTTACTGGAGTGATGTGGAGCTGTCACCCTTCACTATGAAGACAGTCACTTTTTGAAAACAGGAATTTGGACTTTGGAATCATCTTGTTACTCGGAACTTACTTTTTTATTCATGAATATAGTTTTTAAAGACTAAAGTCAATTAAGAAGAATGTGTTAAAATTTCTAAAGAACTGTAAGTTGTTAAAGAAGAAAGGTCTTACATTGTTTTCATTACTAGATGTGTTCAAGCTCATTTGAGGTAAGACACACCTACTACCTGAGCCTCGGGTTGGAGAGGCTGGACTCGGAGCCTACAGGTGGATGTGGATGGAGATGGAGATGGGGCCCTTGAAATGTTGACAGCAGTAGTAGCAGCAAGTAGCAGCATCATTTGCATGAGCAGTTTGGCAGCAGGCATGCAGCTACAGAATGAGCACAACACGGAGACTTAAATACACCGCCATGATTAAGAGGGTGCGTTGGTTGTGTGTTGCAGTGGTAGGAGCATGTCATGTGAATGTAGCAGCAGACTCCTGCTGAGCTGCCTGAACTAGCAGGTCCCTTCATTTCTGTGATTTTGCATTCCGGCTAATTTACTTTTATTAAACAATATGGGCTATGAACTTAATTTATATTAAATATATTAACTGAAATTCATTTCTATAAAATATGTTCTAAAAATATGTTTAGTGAACAATATGTGCTATAAGATTTATTTCTACTAAAAAATATGGGCTATGCAGTTCCATTTATTATTATTTATTACAATTATGTATTTATTATTATTAATTTAATATCCATAAAGAAACCGTTTAAACTGAAATCTTGTACTTGCTGTCCATCACTGTTTGTCAAACAGTCTATAAATAAAGCTTCCTGTCTGCTTCAGTTATTGATCACAGGATCACCGTGTGCTTTTACAGCCCGTTATCACTGCACTGCAACAGTAGGTCAGCGATATGAAGAAAACCCCTGTTTCCTGAGCACATCATGCTATGTGAAATTATGAACTCCAATAACCCCAAGAAGTCAGACGAGCTTTCCTGGCTACGTCATCATCGGGGCCCCGCCCCTTAATCACCCTATCTCGCAACAGTACCCTCCCATCGCTCCTGATTGGATTAAACCTCACACCTCCGCCCCGCAATTGGCTGATTCACATGCTATCCAGGATGCTTAGATGTGTGTACCCACGTGTGCCGAAACCGGTTTACACTTTCACATTCACTGTGAAGCTAAATGCTAAACATGAACTTGACGGTCCACAGGCTGGGTGAGAGTGGGAAGAGACGCTTGACTAAGTTGTAGTCCTTAGATTGTCAAAACACAGTCGCTGATGTGTGTCAATAAAACACAATATTATTAAATTCCACATTATAAGTTATTCGTAAATATTCATAACAGGACTGGACATAAAGGAAATACTTTATTAAACACTACAAAATAAAATGGTACTGATGTCCAGTGGACTACATTAGTGCTAAACCATCCATCCATACATGCAGGGTTCAGGGTGCTGCAACCGGGGGAGAACACACCTGGACCGAAGCATACTCACGTTCATACCTGTCTACGGTTAATTTGAGACAATCAAAAAGACATATCATAAAAGGTAGAGCTGGGTTGTTACGATCCAGTTGCAACTACTTTAAGGAAAAGATATCAGTTGAGTGTAGTCAAATATCTTCACACATATCTTTCTTTCTCCATCTTGAAGAGAAACGAACACCTTTCTCGTCATTTTGTCATATGATGCTGCAGCCAGCAGTCTGGTCGTCCGTCGGGGTGTGGGGCAGGGATGGGGATGAGGATGGGGGGGGGGCGACGGGTAAGAGGAGAGTGAGTTTGAACTCCAGTAACCCCATCTCAACATTAAATTTTTTTTCTCTCTCCGTGACTACGGGGGCGTTCAACGAATTACTCCATCACTGGCTGGATCCGAGAGCCCTGCCTCTTTTCTCATTGGACTGCGCGGCCAAGCCAAGCTGTCAGCCCATGTGGCGTGGCCAGACAGAATGTGAGACATTTAAATTCATCAGAGAAAAAAGATTCACTGGAGCACCGAGCCCAACGTTAACCTTACAGAGGCAGCCTTTCCTTCCTCCACCCGCACTCACAGTGAGAGAGGCACTGCCGTGGACCATCGTAGTGCAGCTAACTAACGGAGCTAACGGAGAGACTACATGACATACAGGCGCTAACGTTTCACCAAGCGGCTCGAGTTAGTGACTGTTTTTTCGGGGACATCATACATAGGTAAGTTGGCTAACGGTTATTAGCTTAGCGTCCTCACTGCCATTATGCGTGACTGTATCTTTTATCCGGAGACAGGACAGAAAGGATAAGCTAAGTTTAACGCTGTAAAAACCTGTTCATTGCTAACTGCTATTAATACCGGATTGTGACTGTGTTACATTAAAATAAGAAACCCCTCCTTTAATTAACGGTATGACTAGACATTTTTGCTTTATTTAGCTAACTTCGATATTACGCTTGTAAGCTACATATCACCACGCAGCTTTTATTTCCTTTACTTGAAACTTAAACTTCATTGTTTGTTTTCTTCCTCTTGATGGAGATAATAGATTCTGGTGGCTCATATTCAAGCCCAAATTAATCATTATTCTACAGTATTATTTGACGTATCCCCAAAATATTATTAGTAACTTGCATGAAAAATAGACAAAGATTGGTTTATGTGCCCCAACACCACACTTTGAGGACAGCACTCAAATGATGACTCTAGCTATTAAAATGCCAGTATTCACTGTAACGTATAGTCCAACTGTTTAACAACCTGTTTGGAAAGGGTGTAACCAATGGTGCCACTGCTATTGTTTTCTTGTCTTGCCCAGATTTCAGAATCTTGTTCATCATCAGCCTCAGTGTTTGACATCTGCATTCATTTTAGGCTTCTGCATGGATAAAACCAGCCTGGTTAAAATAACCCCTTAACTCCAACTGGAGTACTGTGTAGTAGTTGTTTTGGCTGCAGTAAATACTAGGGGTCTGTTATTATTGTTGTTGTAACAGTGATGGCTGGCAGATTCTGCCCTGCTGGATACTAATAATAAGCCATGATTAACACCCTGGGGACAGGCTTCTGACCAGCGTGACAGCCTGCAGCTCACTGAGGTCACCTGCCACCCTTGACCTTACCTGCACACACTCAAGTGCCAGGGTATCTGGAGAATGAATGGCAGACCATTATATTGAGATAAAAAAAGAACTTCACTTCCCTCTTGTACACTGACTGGTACAAGAGTCTCTGTGGCTACAACATGTCAGAGTTGATCCAAATGACATGAAAACACTGGAATAAATTCAGAGTAGTTTGCTCACTTTAACATTGTGGTTGAGGAACTGTCAGGCAGTCCACCATCTTTCTTTCCAACCACATTGCCAGCTTTGTTTGTCCACAGGGCTCAAAAGTAATATAAGTTAACTTAAAAATATTTGTCACCAATTAAACATCAAAATAATATAATTAACTAAGAATTATTTTGAAATAGCACATAATGTATAAAAGTGTAGTATTGAGCTTTTTTGCATATCACAAATTAAAATGTAGTTTGAATATAAAAAGTAGAAACAAAACACTGTGAATGAGCCTATTTTAATGTGTAGATGTGACATTCTCATGTCAGGTGGAGCATGATATAAAGGATGTATTTTCATAACGTTTGTCCTTGCAGTGAGACTGTGAGTGCACCATTAAGAATCTGGAACTGGAGGTAACTGGTGCCAACAGTGCAATCCAGGAACAAGTTTGTCTTCTTCACCTAGTGGAAGAGGATTAGATGGTTGCCTGCAGAGGAGTGATGGAGTTTGGCATTTGTCGTCATTGTGTTTCCACTTTCAGGTTCTTCTCCGTCAGTGCTATGTGACAAGTCAGGTCTTGTTGTGAGGTGCTGTTGGATGAGCTAAGCACTTTAATATTCACAATGTTAGGGCTGATGGGAATGCAGACAGTCGTCCACGTTGAATAGAATTTGATTTGATGTTGAACACAGCGGAGGTGGCTGAGGTGGGGAAGGCACGGTTCACAGAGTGCTGAGTAATTGTACGGTTTGTGTGTTGACTAGGCCAGCATGAAGCTAGCATATAGTCTCCTAATGCCGGGAGTCATGTGTAGGGTGTTAGTGTGATCTAGGTCAGGTAAAGCTAGATATTGTACCGAAGGTGCTACGTTAGGTTTAATCCCAGGCCATTGTATCATGCAGCCCAAATCCTTTCAGCTACTGAGCTACAGGCTGTCATACTCTTGACTGTCCTGCTTCTGCCTGGGTTCACAGTCTGACTCTCATGACCTGCATTTGTTGATGTGTTTGTCTACTTTTTGTTGTTGAACTTAGTTCGAATTTATGGAATCAGATTTTACCAGTGAAAACAGAAAATGTATTTTATATTTCTTAGCCAACCCCAAATGTTTGGCCTTGTCACCCCTCCTGAAAAGTGGTCTAGAAACTGCTACCCATCCTCTGAGACCACTAGAAGACAGGCTTCTTTCTACTTTTATTGATGGGAGTCTTGCTTTCTGTGTTCAGCAAATGTTCTATCTGTGAGGGAGTTGCTTTTCTATCTCTCAGGGAACTAAGCTTGCTGTATTCATCCTCTGATGGTGTGGTGAGTTTTGGTCTGCCTCATTGTGCTTTGTATACAACTGATCCATTCTGCAAAGTGTTTTATAGTTCATGCTCTGCCCCCTTAGAAACCTTTAGTCCAGCCTTGAGTTGATGCTGAGAAAGCCCCTCTTTGTTTGGAATAACTATTTGACTTCTGACACTTTCACTTAGTTCTGGTGCCATTTTCTCACCATCACAATGCTGCTTAATAAGCAGTGATATGTTTGAAACTTGAGGCACAGTCTTATTTATAACAGGTGAACACTGGCGGCAGGTTGAGTTACTTCATGGTTATTTGGAAAGGATGCAACTCGAGGAAATCTCAACTTTTGTACAAAGAAGTGAAGTTGGTTTCTTCTTCATGTTAAATGACATAACTTTTGATTTTCATTGGTATTTTCAATGTGGTCTGTGTGGATAGATAGATAGATAGATAGATAGATAGATAGATAGATAGATAGATAGATAGATAGATTGATGGCACCCTTGATGGAAGTGTCACTGGACATCAGTGCAGATTTATTTTGCATGACCACCCTTAATCATGTGATTGAGTAAACATCTCTCTCTGGATGGGAGGGAGTGTGCTCTCCCAGGATGACAATGCCCCCATCTGCTTGTTTGACATTAATGTTAATCATGCTCTGTGAATGAACAGCACCGAAGCTGTTCTGGAGGTTTGTGTCAGAGCAACACTGTACTAAAGACTACAGCTGAACAATTCATTGACATATTATTGAAATTGCACAATGGCCAAGTGTAATATACAAATCCAATTTTTTATAAAAGGTCACAACATCCTATTATAAGCAAGAGTGGCACTTAAAAATCCCTTATCTTGCAATGTTGAGGAATAGTTATAAAAAAAATTCCTGGAATCCGCCCCCTTAACCTGAGCCACACCAAAATTTAACAGGTTCTTCCCTCGCTCATGCTCCATCTGTCTAACAGGTTTGGTGCAAATCGGTTGAGTACTTTTTTCATAAACCTGCTGACAAACATAATGAAGCATTGTGGTGGTACATAGCTGCCCTGGCCTCCCAGCCATCATATTCCCCAGATATAAGGGAACATGCTTGTTTGGTACAAACCCCAGCAAAAATCACATCATCATTTTCATATTGTTTTGTGAAAATGAAATTCAGAAATTCACACCAAAATCGTGGAAGGTTTTTTGCACATCGCTCAGCCCTTTTAAAGACTCTGATATACTCCCAGAAACACATGGACAGCCAATGTGAACACAGCTCTTTAAGCATGTGCAGTCAGTGTATACAGTCTGCACGCACCCATGCAGACCATTGTTACATGACTCCACAGGGGCCCCTCGGCTACCCAGACACAGTATAATTTGAGTTTAAGACACACAAGAGCAGTTAGTGCTGTTTGTGTCACTCAGAGATGTTTTGTCTCATCTGAAGCTTCCACTGTAGCTTTACTCATTATTATCTTCTGGGAACTGCCACAGTCACTTCTACCAATGTCTCCTCCAAAGCTGAAATGAATTTTAGGCTTTTGTTTGCCTTGTACCAGTTTTTAGAAGAAGAAGAGAAGTATTTTTTTATTGAGTCATTACGCATAACGCAGTAAACAAACAGTATAGACAGCAATAAAAAAAGAAGAGTCAACGGTCTATGTATTGAGTAGTGACTGAACAAGCTAAGGCCGAAGCAAAGGCTACATTCTTATCAGTTTTAGCTACCCGCCAAAAAGAAAAGAAAACGTTTCACACTTGTAACCATCAGAAACACCTCTGCAAACCGTTCTTATGAAAACCTTAAGCAAATTACACATTTTAAAATTTATATGTATATCTCCTTTTAATTCCTTGTAATAATATTTGCTCTACTGTATTGGAAAAACACTTATGTACACAGTCTGGAGTGACTTTGATTTAGCTCTCAACATTGTTTTATAATATACAAAATCATTGAATTTCATAGCATGGGAATTTAGAAACAATGGATTAGTGTGATCATAGTGACTAGTCTTTTAACATTACAGTTGCATCATAGTGATTTTTTTATTTCCGTCTGTATGAAAAAGGGGTTCATGTGAGGGGAACGTTCAGACGACGTGTTGATGTGTGTACAGTGTGTTTCGAGGGAAGGAGTCAGAGGATTATGGCAGGATGCCTGCTCTACACCAAGGTGGAGATACTTGCTTTAATGTAGGGTAACACTCTCCCAAGCTGCCAGCTGATTGGTTGATGTGTCCGGTCATGCTGACATGAAAAGGCCTGGCCTAGAAACAAGGAACAAAGGCCAAGATACACACACACACACACACACACACACACACACACACACACAGAATTCAACATGGATCTGCTCATGTACACAGAATAGTCCATCAGCAGACTACATTGTCTACTCTAAGTGCTCTTTCATGCATGCTCAGAGGGACTCCTGTCTAAACCCGCCACTCATCTCTCACCACTGAAACATGTTCGCAGTGAATTATCACTGCGACATTTGAAGTTTCATATTTCATGTTTTGTTGTGATTAAGAATTTAATTTGGCTTTTCCCATCAACTGACTTCATCATTTGTACAGTGTATTAGAGATGACATGTGACTGCCAGTTGTGCGTGCATTCACTGAACCACCTCTCCTCAGTATCACCTGACTAAGAAGCCACACATCCATTCAGACAGTAAAATTCTTTTTCTAAGAATTACCTAAAATCCCCACTGAGGGTATTTTAAAAATTGTAAACTTTTTCTATTACTTAAAAAAAGTATTTAATGGGTTTCTTTTCTTTTCTACATAGATACTGTGCAGAATGATAAGGAGCCAGCCGGATTTGTGTTGTTTGTGTTAAACTCATTTCACAAAAACAATCTGTGAGCACTGCAAATAGTGGCAGCAGTGGTGCGCAAGTTGCAAATTAATTTTGTGCTCTATGGAGAAAAGCATCCCTGGTTGAATTGAAATTGAAAATCATATTGTCAATTGTGATACAACTCAGGATTTCAGTTAGTCATTTTTGCATTTTCATTTTCACAGAAAAAATATAAAAATGATGATGATGATGTGATTTTTGTCGGTCTTTGTACCAAAAAATGTTTCTTTACATCTGCAGAATATGATCTGTAGGCCGGGGCGTCTCTGTAGCACCACAGTCCTTCTTTTATGGTCTTTTGTGACCCATTTTTACCTTTTATCAAAAACATTTCAGCTCCTACTTATTTGAATATTGCATTTGGCCATATTGCGATTTTGATAATATTTCGACTAATTGTTCAGTCCTATTGAGGACTTGATTTCCACCTGATTGGCTCAGCCAATATAGTATTCATTAGTCTTGGGCTGATATTTGATAATATATTCGATAATATCGAATATTACAGTGTTTTTGTGCAGTTTTGCAGTTTTGCAGTCTGCTCTGATGCCAACCCACCCTCGTTTCACTACATTGTACCTTGTGACAAATAAAACATTGAACTGCTGTTTAGTGGCAGCGTCACTTATACCTGAAACATGTTGTTGACAAACCTCTTTCTCACTCTGTTCACAGTGATTCAGCATGGATGAGATAGTCATAGCAGGCATATCGGGCCGTTTGCCCGAGTCCAACAATCTGGAGGAATTCTGGGAAAACCTTATCAATGGTGTGGACATGGTGACAGAGGACAACCGGCGGTGGACACCAGGTGAGACCCCACATGAAGCTGGATTTGAGTGACTGTTCAGGGTCAGAAATGCAGAGAATTGGTTGATGAAAAGCACATGGTCAACACACAACAACACAAACACAAACAGCAGCTACAGGATGATAGGATTGGGATTTTCTGTGTATTTTGAGTAGAGATGCTATGTTTATTTATTTATTTATATTTTTGTCTACATCACGCTGCTGGGCATCTTTTGACTCAGAGCAATCGGACCTGATTTTACCTGGTGAAATATACTCGCATGGTTTGGCAAAGTACAGGCGGGGCAGGAAATATAATGGGTGGGGTTGTTAACTGCAGGACTAGCATGGTTATCAGGCTAACAGGAGCGGCCCAAGTTTCTAATTATACAGCTTTTTGTCACTGTGCATCACACAGAAGTGAACTGTGGTCTGCCTCCAACATTACTGCAGTGGAGGGCGGAGCCAACATCCTGTCATGTCTCTGATGTTTTAGTCTTTATGTGTGAAGAGATGCACTGTAGCTGTGTGACATGTGCCTAAATAATTCCAATATAATTTACAGGATCATGCTGATATAGGACTTAAAATGATAACCACTACTGTGCAGCTGATGAAGGAGAAAGTATTAGTATTCTTGTTTCACACACTAATAATAATGTTCACAAAGTCACCCCTTCATGTCATCAACAAAACAGGCTGCAGCCTACAAATGTAGCAGAATAGAAAAGTGGGATGTGGGATGGGAATGTCAGCCGTCTGTCTGTGACTGTAACTTACTGACAAATTTGGCAGATAATTTTGGTCAAAGATAAAACAGAAGGCCACACCTCCTAATCCAAACTACCAGGGAGCCATGACCGGCCCCTATAATGGTATTAGAACAATCAAGCATTTCAATGTATTGGGAAATCCACTTATTTGCTCTTTTCTTAGATCAAGATTAGAAGATCGACGTCAATATCAGCAGTTCCTTTATGAGTGGGCCCTGTTTTGTTTGTCCTGAGCACGTGCACGAGGATGCACACGCATGTGCGCACATGCTGGTGGCGTGATACACATTCTTGCCAATGACTTCACACTGTTCCACTGCTCTACAGGTGGTGGTAACGCACCAAGAAGCTCAGCACTGTGCAAGCAAAGGCAGGGAAGTAGGAAACGGATAAAAAAAAAAATGGCTTTGCATGTTTTATTATGAGGAAATTAAATTAACAGGTTAGTTAGACCTCAAACACACAATGCTTTTTGTTGCATAACACAGTCAATGTAAATGTAAATAGTTTTTATTTGCTGGAAAACTTGTACAGTGAGGATTTGGTTAGCCTGAGGGAAATCTGGCTCATCTGGCTCTGTCCAAGGTTCAAAATACGCCTACCAACACTGCTGACTCATTCACACGATGTGTTTCATTTTTTCAACTGATACATTATGAGAAAAACGACAACCATGATTTGTGATTTGCCTTTGAGTTATGTGCTTTAATTACATTACATTTACTCATTGGGGCGACGCTTTTATCCAAAGGGACTTAGAGATGAGGGACGTCACTAAAGCTTCAGCACTAAGCACTACATCTATTTAATAATTGCAAAGAGATTGTATAAGGAAGTGCACCAGAAGTACATAGTAAGTGCTAGTTTGGCAGGTTTTAGGAGAGGAGATGCTTTAGGAAGAGATGAGTCTTCAAGAGATTCTTGAACATAGAGAGAGACGCCCTGCTCTGATAGAACTCGGTAGCTCATTCCACTATCAGGGAACCACAGATCAGAACATCAGCAACATCAGTCTGGACTGAGATTATTATTATTATATTTCTCAAATTTTATTCTTTTTAAAAGAAAATAAAAAAGAACGCCATCATCCACAAAGTCGTTCAGGGCAGCATCTCTGCTATAGTGGGGGCTGCCAGGCTCAATTATTATTTAACCACTAACATAATTCAGAAGTTTTTATGACATCTAACCGGTGTCATTGATAACATAAAACTCATCTCACTTGAAAAGCAACGTTCACATTGAAACAGGTTTCACTGATGAATGAAGCAGATCTAACAGACAGAGTCTCTGTGCAAAAACAGCAAAATGAATTTAGAAGAAAACCCAACATTTGGTCTCTAATACTCCTGTCAGGGACAGTCAACACAGGGAATTTGTGTGTCACACTAGACAGAATGTTTTATTGTCATTTTATATCAGATGCTGGACCATAGAAATATTCACAAAGTGTGGACTTGCATGTATCCGACTGGCTGAAAAGTTGAACCTGGTTTAACCTTACTGCTGGCCGACCATGCGCTGGTTTTCCCAGAGCCCTCTGTTGCCAGACTGGTCTCATTCAAATGAGTGAGGGGGGTGTTTTTCCGAATAGAGCTGAACATGGCCTTACCCATTTCCTCATTTCACTTTTCAGTGTGAGCTAGTTGGTCCAGAGAAGGAAAGAAACAGGCACAAATAAACTGCTGAACTCTCCAAAACCTTGGCATTCTGAATCTTTCCACCCTATCCCACTTTTATTTTTATATTTCACATTTTAATTCCCTTTTCCTCCCTGGTCTCTCCTGTTCACTCTTTCCCATCCTCCATCTCTTGCTTGCAGTTTTTTCCTCTCTGTGAATAAAAGACCCATCCCTCAGTGTCTGGCAGCCATCTCGAGCTCGCATTCATGTGCTGAAAGGGTTGGACTGGGCCAGCTGACACTGCTGAGACCACACACCAGCCATCAAGGGAGAGTAGGCAGAATGGGAGAGGAAACAGAGAAAGCAACCAGAGGTTCACGGCCTCGGGGAAAGTGACAGAGAATGAAATAAAATGGGAAAAGAAAGAAAGAAAGAAAGATGAAAATGGGAAACAGCAGACGTCAGAGGAGAGAGAGAGAGGATGACATGCAGCAAAGGGCCCACGGTGGATTTGAAGCTGGGCCGATGTGGTCTGGCCTTAATGGTACCAGTGTGCCCCCCCCCCCCCCCCCGAAAAACAGAAACTCTGAATGTGAGCAAGTTCATTGCATGAGAGAAATTTCTGATTACACCAGTTAATTAAGGATGAGCATGGAGACCCTTCACTATGTTCAACATTGTTTTTTAATGACGGGTTTACTGGCTCTTTAAAACGAGCATTCATCATGACACAGGTATTTGTTTTAAAGAAATATTTCACCAATTCGTCTTTGAGAGTGAGATGATAAGATGAGACAGATCTGATGCCTGTATTCTTTAGCTTAGTTTAGCATTAAGACTGAAAGCTTAAAAGCTAATCTTGCTCTCTTCAGTGTGATAAAAGGCTCCCAGCAGCAATAAAACTCACTGATTAACATGTTATATGTTGTTTTGTATTTTTAAAAAAAAATCTGCTCAGAAACAGAAATGGTTTTTCAGAGGGAGTTTTTTGTGTTGGAAGCGTTTCTTGTTGAACAACGAGTGCAGTGAGTGTGAGCAGCTTCCTGTGGTGTTGTTATTCACAGTAATCCTGCAAAGCTTTGGTGCCATTGTGCCTGAGACAAAACTTAAACTTGTGCTCACCAACTGTATCTGAAAACCTGCACCATATCCAGAGATGCTGCACAGAGGAACTGTTGGGAGTGTTTTTGAGATCCTATGCGTAGAATTTGAATGAGTTTTTTGTTTGGTGTATGGTAAAGGGAGCGGCACCCCCTGGTGGTCTCACTGGCAGCTATCTTACTGGGAAAGCCCAAGAGAAAAAGGTAGCTGAACAGGTGTTTGTGGTCAGTAGTTGCTTGAGGTGAAAGTGTAGAAGTTTTAAACCATAATTTTCAGTCATTTTTTTTTAGTTGAACTTTATATAGTTACTTTTCTAATTCATTGTCATTGACCAATGAACACATCATTTCTACTAAACAGTACAAGGGGAACGTGTTGGACAAGCATAGCATCAAGATTATTGATGTTGAACTTCTCACTGCCTGACAGCCAGCCCTCTACCAGGCTGTCTTACTGGACGTGTTATTAGTGCGAGAAATGAGCACCTGACATCAGTCTGTGATGGCACAGCACAAATGGTGTCCACCACAGGAAGACCTGTCGTACGTGAAAGCTGTTTTCACCTTAATCATGCGTTGAAGGTTTCAGTTCATTCAAACTGAAGAAAACTCTTCTCCTCTAATCGCTTCTCTTTGGCTGCTGCTGGGTTTTATTTTTCCTCCCTGCAATATGATTCTTTGCAAAACTGACCCACCGAAGTTTTATTTGTCAGAACTGCAGTGAAACAACATTAATTGTATAAAGAAATGCCTCATCATCTGCACATGCAAGCTCCATATATTCTTTTCTAAATCTCAGGAACTTGTGTGTGATGATGATGTGATGCTTCGTCATGTCATACAGAGTCTGTACTTTGTGAGGAATGTTCTTGAAGATGACTTTTCTGCACCTTTCCTCTTCTCCAGGTCTGTACGGTCTTCCAAAGAGGAACGGTAAACTGAAGGACATCAGCCACTTCGATGCAGTCTTCTTCGGAGTCCACCCCAAACAGGCCAACACTATGGACCCCCAGCTGCGCCTCATGCTGGAGATCGCCTACGAGGCCATTGTAGACGGAGGTGAGGAAACGGTGTTGAGATCAACAGCAACACAAGTAATTGTAAATGACTGCTGGAAAGTGAAACGCTAAGAGAACGGTTTAAAAAGATTGACGTGTTGTGATGCAGGACTGAACCCGACCGAGCTGCGTGGCAGTAAGACGGGCGTTTACATCGGGGTGAGTGGCTCGGAGGCCGGGGAGGCGTTCAGCAGAGACCCAGAGGAGCTGCTGGGCTACAGCATGACGGGCTGCCAGCGCGCCATGTTGGCCAACAGACTCTCCTACTTCTTTGACTTCAGTGGTACGCACACACACACACACACACACACACACTAGCAAACTAAGCTGGGGAATGTCACAGGATATTTTATTTATTCCAGTACCTGTTATTGTCAATAACGTCTCGTCTCTCCCTGATATGCTTCCATGTTGTGCAGCCTACCACACGTGCATTAATGTTTTTCTCTGGCCTCCTCATCCCAAGCTTTAAACTGACATGACATCACACACACGATAATAGCTTTTCTAGACAATACGCACAGTTAGTATTGTCAGTTAGCATCTCTAACTCTTAAAAAGATACTAACTGGACTATTTTGTATCTGGGTGTCTGTTGTTTTTAATGTTGCGTTTCATGGCCCCGAACAGGCAAAAACCACAACAAGGATTTATCTGTGTCAGTATAGCAGAGGTCCTGATCAGTCGTCAAATCTGTTCTTGTCCATGAACATTTTGGAAATAAGCCTTCTGCATCATTGCACATCTGGATCTACTGCTGCCACCATGTGGCCATTTATCTTTCTTGTAGTGCAAGACACTACAAAGTTGAACTTTCAGCCTCTTCAGACAAAGTCTTTAGTCTTACAGAACATAGTTGAATGAGGCTGTTTTGTACACGCCCACCACATTGTGCAGTTCTAATCAATGTTAGATATACAGTACATTGTAGGGATGGGCTTCGATAACATTTGATCAATCTGAATCCAGTTCCAAATCCCTTATTGTGTCTGTTTCACTTCCCTTTTGTACAGTTTTGTAGTACAGTAACAGAATGCCACTATAATCATTTTTGACATCAACATGATTGTCACTGTGTATTCACAAGTAGATCTGGATGTAGATGCAGATTGAAATATTGATGAATTTCGAGGATTGCTCCGCCTCAGCAGTGGCATGAACTATGGTTTTCAGTTTGAAGTGAATGTCAGTTATTCAATTTGAACTGTTCCACGTTTTGGATGCCCTCAGTTACTCATGGTTCTCCCTGGTTATATATATTCTGCAAAAGTGGCTTCTAGCTCTAACCCACCCTCCTCTCCTCCTCCAGGCCCCAGCACCGCTATCGACACAGCCTGCTCCTCCAGCTTGCTGGCTTTAGAAAACGCCTTCCATGCCATTCGCCAAGGCCAGTGTGACGCCGCTCTGGTAGGGGGAGTCAACTTGCTGCTCAAGCCAAACACCTCAGTGCAGTTCATGAAACTGGGCATGCTCAGTCCTGAAGGGACCTGCAAGTCTTTCGACTCATCAGGTAAATGACAGTCATGGGCCCTTCCCATGGCTCAGTGGATTAAGGCACCAACCATGAACAGTAATGGCCCCTGGTTGAATCTGGCTGGGGACTTTTGTTGCATCTGTCTTTCTCTTTTAAGGACATGAAATGATTTTGTTTTCAGATCTGTGGCTCAAAGAAAATGTAATTATCTTTTGCAGTTTAATATAGTTAGGTTAAAATTATAATTTTATAATATAAAATATATGAATTATAGTTTTTCATAGTGTTTCCACTAGTGTCTATTTAGTTATTTGTCAGCAGGATTATGCAAAAAGTCCTGAACCTATTTGCACTAAACTTGACAGACAGAAGAACCAGTTAAATATTGGTGCAGATGTGGTTAAAGGGGCAGATCCAGGAATCTTTCATCACTCTCCTTGACATTATGAGACAGGGCATTTTTGGTCAGTTTCTCAGGAAAAGTTTAATCAAACCTGTAACGTGTATCTGTGTTTTTATTATCAGCAAGTTCATTTTTCCATCATCACTCTTTGCTTAGAATCTCAGAGTCATATTGATTGAACTGCATATTATATATTATTTACATTTGGTGATGGACTGTGTACATATATGTGTGTGTGCTTACCAACATAAAGTAAATGTTCCTATCATTTTGTGGCCAGGAAATGGATACTGCCGCTCTGAGGCAGCAGTGGCAGTGCTGCTGACCAAGCGATCAGCAGCTAAAAGGATCTACGCCACAGTGGTCAACGCTGGCAACAACACAGATGGATACAAAGAGCAAGGTGAGGAGGCACACTGACAGTCATGCTTTTACACATGAGCACTGCATCCACTATAAAGATTTCACTGACAGTCAGGTGAGAGGACATGACAGGTTCAGAGAAATTTGATCATTGCAGCCTTGATTCCTTTGTGATGGTCAATCTGACAATTATCAGTTAATAGTTTGGTCTATAACATGTCATAAAATAGAGGAAAATGTCCATTGGCTGGTATCTTTACTCCACAATAGCACTGATAACAACACAAAGTTTGTTTACTTTTGTCTTCCCATGCTGCTGCTCTCAAACCCAGCTGCTGTCCAGCAAACAGACACGCCCCTCAGCCGCTCAATCAAACACAGACACACCCCTCAGCTGCTGTCAGTCAAACACAGACACACCCCTCAGCCGCTGTCAGTCAAACACAGACACACCCCTCAGCCGCTGTCAGTCAAACACAGACACACCCCTCAGCTGCTTTCAGTCAAACACAGACACGCCCCTCCAGCGGCAGAAAGCAAAGGGAGAATTTTTTTTTCTCTCTCTTCCTTTTATTGTTAAATAATGATAAATAATAAATATATAATAAATAAGTAAATAACTTTAATTTTAATTTTTCTGACAGCAAATGAGATGACTAATGGTGTTGTGGTGGAATGTAACTAAGTACATTGACTCAAGTATTAAGCTAAGTACAGTTTTGAGGTATTTGTACTTGGGGATGTCATACTTCCACTTCACTACATTTTATGCAGTCTGGATAAGGAGAAACAGACTGTGTTTTATTTTTGTAGCTCTGACAATCAACTCCATCAGTTATAATAACATTGTACTGAATCTATTGCTGAGATCTGGGAGCACAGTGACGTCACTATAAAGAAGGCTGAAGAAACATGGCAGTCAGACCCAAGCTGTCTGTATTAATCACCCAGCACAGTTTACAGACTGTGTGTACAGACTGACCTACTGTACTTAGTGTAGTTACGTGCAGTGAGGGATTATTACTCCACAGGTGTGCTCACTTTCATTTTGACCTACAAAGTGCAGATAATCTTGAAAAACTGATTGTTTACAACCTATTTAATCACATGACTGGTTGTGTTTCTTCTGTTTTTAGTGATTTCACTTCAATTAACTTGGCCAGAGATACTAAACAGAGAAAACTCAAATAGCATCTTGACTTCCTCACATTCTCTGAACATCACAGGAAGTCGTATCAGAGCACAGCTCAGAGACAGCAGTCTAAAAAATTCAGATTCTAACAGAAATATCAGCTTGTGAAGGTTTGTCATGTGAATGTGTGAGTAGAGAAACAGTTTCCCAGCAGTAATGGCGTGATGTACTTCTCCTCACGCTCTCTCCCCTTATTCCCTCAGGTGTAACGTTTCCTTCAGGTGAGATGCAGCAGAGGCTGGTTCAGTCTCTCTACCAGGAGGCCAATATCACGCCTGAGCAAGTGGAGTACGTCGAAGCCCACGGCACCGGCACAAAGGTCAGCGCACACAACCGTCTAGCTCCATAATCACACTTCAAGCCTGTTTGAATTGCTGATCCTCCCATCGGAAGACAGATCATCGATAAGACATAAAGCTCACTCATAAAAACATGACTTTTAGTCTGAAAATGTGGCTCAGCAGGAGCGTCTTACCTCTGCTCTCTACGTGCAGGTTGGGGACCCACAGGAGGTGAATGGCATTGTCAGCGTGTTCTGTAAATCAAAGCGAGAGCCTCTGCTTATCGGCTCCACCAAATCCAACATGGGCCATCCAGAACCGGCCTCTGGTCTGGCTGCCCTGTCAAAGGTGAGAATTCAAAGATTCAAAACAGCCACATCCTTTTTCCTTTCCTTTCTTTTCGCCTTTTGCAGCTTGATATTTATTGATATTTTCAGACAACTTCAACAGTAGATCTGTGTACGTAACCCTGAAGCTCCCCCCCCTCAGGCACCTCTACACAGCAACTATTTTCCTCAAAACCCCCTTAGTTGTCTTTCACTCCTTTGACATATGTCTTGTTTGCACATCTGCATCTGCAACATACGTCTTATGTAGGTTTTATAAGATTCATAGACAATTCATAGAATCTGTTCCAGCCCTTGTGTTTAACACTTGAGCTCCACTCAGCCTGTCGCCCCTCCCCCTCCTTCATACAACGTACAAAGGACTTGATAATGAGATTCTTTAAATATTTCAGCCATAATGAAATTCTGCTTCTCATCTTGTCTTTGTTTTTATTTTAATGGTTGTTTGAAATCCCTCATACAGGTGTTGCTTTCTCTGGAGCGAGGAGTCTGGGCTCCCAACCTGCACTTCAACAGCCCCAATCCTGACATTCCCGCCCTCACCGACGGCCGGGTTCAAGTCGTCGACCGGCCCATCCCTATCCGAGGAGGCATAGTAGGCATCAACTCATTTGGATTTGGCGGTTCAAACGTTCACGTGATTCTTCGTCCGAATGAGAAACCAGCTGACGCGACCGCGCCGCCCAGGACGCTTCCCAGGTTGCTTCAGGCCTGCGGCCGCACAGAGGCCGCAGTGAACGCCATGCTCCAGAAGGGGAAGGAACACGCCACCAACGACAGCTTTCTGTCTCTGCTCAACGAGGTCTCAGGAGTTCCCACTGCCAGCATGCCCTACAGAGGCTACGCTCTGATTGGCTCTCAGAGTGACATCATGGAAGTGCAGCAGGCCCAGGCCTCTGCCAGGCCGCTCTGGTACGTCTGTTCAGGTGAGTCATCAAGCAAATTAAATTTCAGATTTTGAGTGATATACAGATCTGCCAGCTCCTTTTTTTATTATCTAAGGAGCTTTTGTAGGTTTTTAAGTAGAAAGAATTCCCCAAAAAACAGTTCCCAGTTCAGTTTGTAGATTATTCAGAGAATTCCGACACTGTTTCTGTTGCTAATGATTTAGCAAACCAAAATGATCTGCATGGAAAGAAGAAATGATGGTATATGCCTCTGGAAACACTCTAATTTATCAGTATTATATTTGTCAATATTTTTTGGCATGTTCAATTTTAAAAGTTGAACATTGATACAAATTATTTGTTATTGGTGGCTTTCAAACAGAAAGAATGAAGATCCACAGTAGTTGAACACAGATAGGTCTCTTCTGTAAGTGCTGTACTGCTGGGTTAAGGTGTGTGGCTGTGTATGGTATCGGCAGGTATGGGGACACAGTGGGCAGGAATGGGCCGCAGTCTCATGCAGCTGCAAGACTTCAGAGAGTCCATCCTGCGGTCAGACACGGCGCTGAAGGACACCGGCCTGGTCGTGTCTCGACTGCTGATGGAGGCTGACGAAACCACGTTTGAAGACACCGTTCACGCCTTTGTCGGACTCGCTGCCATACAGGTAGAGTGAAATCGTAATGTGGAATGTGGAAACCGTGGCGCATGCTAACTGAGGGCAGTACTGCTGTAAATATTTTGACTTGTATTTAGCTGTTTTTATGTAGTTTTCCCACTACATCCCATAGATGATACATCATCCTGATGCAATAAGTTGACAACAAAAATCATGTATTGTCATGTCTTGAATTAATTTGCTTGCATTTATGTTCTGCTGCTATGGTGCCGGTAACGAACAGTTAGTGAGGGACACGCTGAACCCAAACATGTCTATGTTTGCAGCTTCATAATATGCAGGTTATATCTGTGTTTACGAAAGAGCAACAACTATTTGCCACTTTCTGCCACTGGAACTTTTCCAAGGGCCCAGGGAGCCCCTCAGGAACTCAGTTAATCTAGTTTCAGGGCCCCAAAGTCTCAGATCTGCTCAGACGGCCCCTGGACCATCAGAGAGTATCAGAGTTTGCATTGTTTGTGATATTTATTGATGTTGAAGACAAATATATGTTGTTGATTTTCCAATTCCAATTCCAGTCTAATAGGAGCACTGATAGTGTGTGTGTTCACTATACTTTGGGGTCCAACAGCTTTGTTGGGACTAAAATATTGGACACTCCAAAGGTTAAATGTCTGTTTGAAGGGCTCAGTTGTGATGGTTAAAAAAAGGGTAAGATACTAGGGAATACATTATTATAGTAACAAACTAGAGCAGAAACACAGTCAGTATTTTTTCAGCTCTCATTACATGGATTATGCTGTATACTCTTACAGGACGCACTGATATCTAGTTGTTGGTGAGATAATTGGATTGAATTGGTAGTTGGAGCCATTGGAGGCTTACAGCATGTGCTGGAGTTTGCTAATTATAATTTGAATAGCCAAATTAGCAAATATCTTATTTATATTCTTTTCCTTTGTGCTGTCTTGTTCTAATGGGGCTTTATAATAATAAAACAAAATCAGATTAACCAGCAATGTGATTATAAAATCATGAATGATACAAATCATATAAAAGCCAATGTAAAAACGATGAAAATAGTAAACTGAAACAACCCAAGAGCTGAAATAAGAGACAGAGATCCAGTTGAAATCTAGTTGCAGAAGGTTCCGTGCAGTAGGAAGGGCATACTGCATACATAAAGGCTCTTTAATGGTTCAGTGCCGACTTTGGGAACTTGTTAATTAAAGTCCTACGAGTTATCTGTGTGTTCTGTGTCACCTTGTTGCAGATCGCTCAGATCGACATGCTCACTAAGTTGGGTCTGCAGCCTGACGGCATTGTGGGACACTCGGTGGGAGAACTGGCCTGCGGCTACGCTGACGGCTCCCTCAGCCATGCTGAGGCCATCCTGGCTGCCTACTGGAGAGGCCGCTGCATCAAGGAGGCCAACCTTCCTCCAGGAGGCATGGCTGCAGTGGGTAAGAGAGAGAGAGAGAGAGAGCAGTGATTCTTTACCATGTTGCAGGAGCTGGTTTCATGAAATAAGCACAATGTCCAGAGTTATCATACAGGCCTATTCCCTTCACTCAGAATCATTTAGTTTTCATTTATTTCGCTATGTATTGCACATGTCTTACCTTTTTGGCTCACTGTCTGTGTTCAGGGTTGACCTGGAAGGAGTGTATGGCTCAGTGTCCTCAGGGAGTGGTCCCCGCCTGCCACAACGCCGAGGACACCGTCACCATCTCCGGTCCTCAGGTCTGACATTCTCTCAGCCTTTGTCTTTTGCAGAGACATTAACATAGAGAACATGAATTTTACACAGTCGGACAACACTGAACACATCTGGGGAGTTGGTGATGGTTTTATAACTATGCTTATTTTGACAAATGTGTAATCTGTATTCTTTGCAAAGTTGGAAAAGTTTTTTTTTGTAATGTGCATAAGACTTTTCATGAGCAGACTGTAAAGTTTGCCGGTGCTTTTTGCTGAGTACTACAGTGGAGAAGTGCTATTTTGCACATAGATAATCAGTGTCTAATCTAGTCAGCAAATTACAAGACCCTCTCTTTTAGATTGAAATATGAACTTTTTTCTGACAGAAGACAAGAAATAAAGGTGGAAGAACAACATAGTAGTTGGCCAACAGCTAGTTGTTATCTAACATAGCAGTAACAACACGAAACATGCTTTCAGGATATGCTTTAAACAATATACAAACAATGTCAGGTTGTACAAACATGATAGCAACTGTGTTACCTAATGTAAGCATGGTTACATTGGCTGGTAGTGATTTAGGTCCCAGGTGCAGGATGATGTATCCTGACAGATGTGTTGTGTGTTTCATCAGGATGCGATCACTAAATTTGTGTCGGAGCTGAAGGAGCAGGGAGTGTTTGCGAAAGAGGTGCGCAGCGCTGGCGTTGCTTTCCATTCCTACTACATGGCCTCCATCGCTCCCACCCTGCTGGCCGCTCTGAAGAAGGTACGTAGCTCTGCTGTGTTTCAGCAGCACGCAGCAGTGAAGCTGTGAACACTGCAGGGTAGACTGGGGAACACATTCCCACCACTGTTTGGTGTAGCAATGTATGAAGTGCAGTATTTCATGCAATTTTTGGTATCTTATCTATGTCATACATTTTATTGGCTCATTTATTGTTCATTGATAAATAATAATTAGCGTCCAGAGTTTTGTATCCTGATGAAAGTTTGGCTGCTTTATATCTTAAACCATTATTATACCAGGCTCATAGGCATGTCAGATTATAATGTTTGTATGTTTGAGAATTTAACAAATAATATAAAGTGTGGTTTTATTGCAGGTGATCAAGGAGCCGCGGCAGCGTTCGTCCCGCTGGGTGAGCACCAGCATCCCTCAGTCTGACTGGGACTCTCCTCTGGCTCTGTACAGCTCGGCCGACTACCACGTAAACAACCTGGTGAGCCCCGTGCTGTTCCAGGAGGGCCTCAGTCTGGTTCCCGAAAACGCTGTGGTGGTGGAGATAGCGCCTCACGCTCTGCTGCAGGTACGTTCAGCAGGTTGTTCACACACAACAAACATCAACACTCATGAAGAGCAGCAGTCTGAGCGTTCAGTACATCCTGGCTACTATACTCTGACGGTTTCTATAATCTGTCAGGTGTGAACAGGCTTCAGATGACACAATGTGGGCAGTGTGTGCTCTTCTTGACACATTTACCCACAGTATCATCATCGTTTGAGACTTTTGCTGGCGGCTTGGAGAGTCGATCATTTCTGTTGTCATATAGCTTTAATGAAGCAGACAAACTGTCTCTCATTCACTCATTTACTTGAATTTGTGGCTGGAGCCAGGTGAGCTCTGAGCATTTCATGGCTGGGACAGTGTCCAGTAGGAAAGGCCACAGTTAGATAGCAGTTGGAATTCCTGCCTGTTTAAACTCAACAGCAGCTATTAAGATTGAGTCTGTGCTGCCATGAAAGAAAAGTCGTGTTAAGATGTTCTATGGTTTAAAAAAGTGTGAGAGCAAATTTATTATGAACTTCAGATTTTTCATCCGTGTTTTCTGCACAGGCCATCCTGAAGCGCAGCCTCAAGCACACATGTTCCATCCTCCCCTTGATGAAGAGAGGCCATGCCAACAACCTGGAGTTCTTCCTCACAAACATTGGCAAAATCTACATGAACAGGTCAGTGAATGCCTCACTCTGTCTGCATTCAGTGGATGTGTGGGTCTGGGTGTAAGATCTCGTAAACATTCTCCGATCACTTATATTGGAATCCTTTTGATACACCTCTTTAGCGTCAATGTGAAGAGTAACAACCTCTGCCCGGTCGTGAAGTACCCTGTGCCGGTTGGGACCCCTTTGATCTCCCCCTTGGTGAACTGGGACCATGCTCAGACCTGGGATGTCCCCAAGGTTGAGGATTTCTCCTCTGGTTCAGGAGGATCCAATTCTGCCGCCGTCTATAACATCGGTAAGAAATACACATCTGGATCAAAAAGCAACTCAACTCTGTATCTGTCTTTTTTGCATTTTATTTAATTCTTTTGACCACTTGGTCTGTATCCAAATCAGAGATAAACCCAGAGTCTCCAGACTATTACCTGATTGGACACTGCATTGATGGGCGCGTCCTCTATCCGGCAACGGGTTACCTGGTGCTGGCCTGGCGTACCTTTCTGAGAAGTCTGGGAGCCGTCATGGATAACACCCCTGTAACTTTTGAGGACGTGACCATCCACAGAGCTACCATCCTACCAAAGACCGGTGAGAGAAGAGCAGCATCTTTGATGGTGATGGACTGGTGAACTGTTTGACATCCTGCTCAATCCTCATCTGTTTTTGTCTCTCTGTCTTTTCTCTTCACCTCTCTGGTGCTCTCAGGCTCCGTGCAGTTGGAGGTGCGTCTCATGCCTGCCACCAGCAGGTTTGAGGTTTCAGAGAACGGAAACCTGGCCGTCAGCGGTAAGTACTTTTTCTATCCGTAAAGTTTTTGAACACGGCCAGACATCCACTGTCAACCGTCAAGGAAAAAACTCCCCAGGATAAAAATTATATTTTGTAGAACAAGAATGAAAGCTGTACAATGGGTTGCTCCAAACATGGCTGCTTCTGTCGAGATACACACACACACACACACACACACACAGGATGTCTCTCTGGCTCTGTTTTCTTATTACTTTATACCTCGTAACAAAAAGTCCTCTCAGCAGAGGTGTCGAAATGTGAATTGAGGGTAAACTGATTCATATTTCCACAATGAAACAGAACAGGCAGCAAGTTAGAGCAAAGACAACACCAACAGAGAAAATTTAAATGTTCACATGTGATTCTCAGGTAAGGTGAGCCTTCTGGAGGACGCAGCCCTCGACTCATTCCGCATTCAGATAAGTCAGCGAGTTGCCGACGACAACAGTGACCCCAAAATGAAGCTGACGGCACATGATATCTACAAAGAGCTGCGCCTGCGCGGCTACGACTACGGCAAGACCTTCCAAGGAATCTTAGAATCCAATAACGCAGGTAACAGCGACGTGGTTTCTTTTGAAGTTTTTTGTTAAAGACAGTGGTATAAATCTATATAATATTTGTCACTATATCCCAGCGTCCAGCTCTAACTAGTGATCTGTTGCTGTACAGTGTTTTTGCTTATCGGCCGCTGTCATGTGATGTGCTGTTTCCAGGAGACAGCGGGAAGCTGCAGTGGACCGGAAACTGGGTGACCTTCCTGGACACCATGCTGCAAATGATCGTGGTCGGGCTGTCAGGTCGTAGTCTGCGTTTGCCCACCAGAATCCGCTCAGTGTGTGTTGATCCAACCGTCCATAAGGAGAAGATCTGCGAGTACACTGATGGAAAGCAAGGTGTGTGTGTGTGTGTGTGTGTGTGTGTGTGTGTGTATATGTAACATGTTTACCTTCAGAAAGTATTAAACCTCACATTCAAAATTTCTCTCATTTCCCTAGCTGCGGGTGTCCACGTAAACCGTTGCCTTGACAACATTATTGCCGGTGGAGTCCAGATCTGCGGTCTGCACGCCACTGTGGCCCCGCGTCGGCAGCAGCAGCAGAGCCCCCCCACCCTGGAAGAGTTTGTGTTTGTTCCCTACGTGGAGACAGAGTGCCTGACAGCCAACGGGAAACTTGCAGAGCAGCTGAGACTCTGCAAAGGTGAACAAATAAACCGCCTGTCGTCTCTGTCGCTGCATCGCTCTCATCCCTTCGCCTTACAGCTTTAAAAGGAAGATTTAATGCACAGCTTTCACTGTTTAATATTTAGTTTAAATTAAAGTAATCTTATAATTCACTAAGGTGTTTATGTAGTGTTCCACAGTAGTGTTCATAGTTGGAAGTAGGGCTGCACAATATATTGTCTCAGCATTGTGAGCAGGCACCACAGTCGCAGAACGTGTCAAATAAAGCAAATTAATTCCAACACATGATGATACTTTTCTGTTGCTCCACACAAGAAAACTTATTTTCCAAAACAGGTATTCAAGCCACCTGTATGTTTTTCATATTGTAATATATATGGCAGAAAAAAAAATATTGCAATGTCAGTTATTCCCAGTATCGTGCAGCTCTGGTTGTACGGCTTCTGGTTTGAGGTGTAAGTGGGCAATGGTGTTGTAATATTTTTTACCAAAGTTGATACAGAGAGTATGAGTTTAAAAAGGTTTCTCATTATTCATAAACTCTGAAGTGCACCACCAGATTTACCTCACAAAGTCATCACCAGCCCAAAGCACCAGGGGGTCCTAAACAACCTAATGTTAAATCTTTGTTCTGATCATCAGCACATAGTGTCTGTAAATCGTAAATGTTTTATGCAGCAACAAACACCAAAGTAGCCATTAGTGTTTAAAGGAAGAATCTAATGATGATAGTATTAAAATGAATAGTCAAAGATAGTTTTCTTGATTATTTCTCTATATACGGTCAACAAAAGAAGATGATCTTTAGCTGAATTGTGTTTGTTATTCTTGTTATTGGCTTTTTTGTCACTAACACTTGTTGGCTAATTGTTATTAGTCTTAGTGTTTTTTTATATTGAAAACCTGAGTTCTGTGAAGCAAGTCAAACATGATTTCTAATGCATTTAATCAAATCCTAAAAACAAAACAAAATGTTTCTTTTTTGCATCATCTGCATCAACATATCCTTCTAACACTTCATCCCACTCTCTCCATCTAGGTTTAATCCACAGACTGCAGCGAAAGTTGGCCCCTCATGGAGTCAAGCTCTCCATCCCCGGGCTACAAGGGGAAGCAGACAGCCCTGTTCCCAGCCCTGAGCCCTCTCAGCCCGGCCTGGTGCGGCTGCTGGCCCTGCTCTGCAGCCTGGAGCTGAACGGGAATCTTCACTCTGAGCTGGAGCAGACGGTAGAGAAGGAGCGGACGTGTCTGCTGCAGGACAGCCTGCTGCAGGGCCTGCTCGACCACCCCGCCCTCAGACACTGCCTGGACACCACCATGGAGAACAGCATGCCTGGCAAGATCAAAGTCCTGGAGGTAAGACTGAGAACTACATAAAAACCGGAAAACAATCAGATAAATTTCATCCAGATGCAGATACATTCAGTCTTCAACCCTCTTCACCTCTCTGATCCCTGCCAGGCTTTCTCCAACGACGGCCAGCTCTTCTCTCGCGTGGTGCCCCTCCTCAACATCCAGCCCATGCTGCATGTGGACTACACTGCCACGGCGACCAACCTGGATCTTCTGACTCCCCACCAAGCCACCCTGGAGGAACTGGGAGTCACTCAAGCTCAGTGGGATCCCCTGACGGGCCCGGCTCCTAGTGGAGCAGACCTAGTGGTGTGTAACCACGCCTGGGGCCCTCTAAGGATGGACGCCAGACTGCTGGTGGAGAATCTGTCTTCTGGAGCCAAGCAAGGAGGGTTTGTTCTCCTCCACACCCTACTGAAGGGAGAGACTCTTGGGGAAACAGTTGCCTTCCTCTCCAGCACCGCTCAGAGCAGCAGCCAGCAGGGACTCCTCACACAGGTCAGTGGCCTGTTCTAATCATTTCATGATCGTTCACCCTTCTAATCCCTCTTAATCCTCTCTGTGCATCTCATAGACACCTCAGAGATGGACCATCTCAGAATAAAAATAGTTCCTCTGTTTGATAGAAGCATCATTTTGTCAGTCTGTGTAGATTTTCACACCCCTGAAGCTGAAAGCTTAAAGAAATTATTTCTTATTTTCAGTGAAGTTGATCAGTAACAGCTGATGTTTAACTGATATTGTCTCCCTCTTCTCGATAGGCGGAGTGGGAGAAGGTGTTCTCTGACGCCTCCCTCAGCCTGGTGGCTGTCAGGAAGTCTTTTTACGGCTCGGTCCTCTTTCTTTGTCGCTGTCGGTCCCCGGGCAAAGAGCCTGTTTTCCTTCCTGTGGACAGCAGCGACTACAAGTGGGTGGACACACTCAAGGTGGGTTCCATATCCTTCTGTGTGTGTCTGGCTTTTGAAATGTCCAACAGTGTCAGAACTAGTCGGTCAGAACTGTGAGTAACTGTAGATATGTCTGGCAGGCGACGATGGCGGAGACATCAGACTCTCCACTGTGGTTGACTGCCTCTCAGGCCAACTGTGGCATTGTGGGAATGGTCAACTGTCTACGGCAGGAACCAGGCGGCAACAGAATACGGTAGGACACATCCTCTACAACACATACTCCTGTACTGGTGTTGTCACGGCACCAGAATCTTGGCCTACAATATACTGTAATTGTAATGTGAAAAAATGAATCTAATACCAAATTGTAATGTGAAGTAGTGCAGTTAAGTTAACTTTGCCTCCTACAATGAGCAGTGTAGTTACTTACTAGCACCTGCTGTTTTTTGTAGACATTTATCCTTTATATTATCCCTGCATTGGTCAAAGTCATGGTCCCTTTTTTAATGACATTTCCCGGTCTTCTCCTTCCTCGCCACCAGCTGTGCGTTTGTGTCTAATCTAAACGAGTCTTCAGAAGCACCGAGCCTCCAGCCGACCCATAAGTCCATGCAGTCAGCGCTGGAGGGGGATCTGGTTATGAACGTGTTCAGAGATGGACGTTGGGGCGTCTTCAGACACCAGCTCATCACCCGCGGTACCAAAATATTTGATTTGATTTTTTCCAGTTTTGCTCAGTCTGCTCTGCTGCAGAGTCTGACCCTCATTTCACTACTTTGCTTACTGTACATTGTACCTTTGCATGTGACAAATAAAACTTTGAATTGCTGTTTATGGCAGCATCACTTATACCTCAAATAACACTAGTGTCACTGATTTTAGGAAGCACATGTATTGGGAACCATGAAACTGAAACTATAATTAACCAACAGAAAACTCTTAATTATTTAATATATTATAACTTAATTTATCCTGGTCAGTTTAACATGTTTAACTTGTTTTCCTTTCAGAATGATTGATGTGCCCGTGGCCTTCACTTCCTCTGACGCACTTGTGTGTGTTTCTGTTTTGTTCCAGATCTGAATGAAGAGTTGACAGAGCGAGCCTACGTCAATGTGTTGACTCGAGGTGACCTGTCCTCTCTGCGATGGATCGCCTCCCCGCCCTCCCACTCTGTGACCAGCAACCCCAACGTGCAGCAGTGTCGCGTCTACTACAGCTCGCTCAACTTCAGAGACATAATGCTCGCCACCGGCAAACTGCCACCGGACGCTATTCCAGGTGTGTGTAAGAGCCCGTTGTTATAGCAGAGAACACAGAAATAGAAAAACAATCGCTTAACTCCTCCTGTTCGTTGTGAATGGTGCAGGGGACCTAGCTCTGCAGCAGTGCATGTTGGGTATGGAGTTTTCCGGTCGTGACCCCAGCGGTCGACGTGTGATGGGGCTGCTACCTGCTCAAGGCCTGGCAACAAGTGTGAACGCTGACAAACGCTTCCTGTGGGACGTTCCCTCCAGCTGGTCAGTGTCATAGTTTATAATATGCTGTGTGTGTGTGTGTGTGTGTGTGTGTGTGCTGTTTTAGGGTTGGGGTAAGGGTTTCAGTTCAGTCAGCATGACTCCGTGCTTCCATCTCTTCCTTGCATCTTATCTCAGCTGGAGTCATGAGGATGCAGGAACAACAAATTATTCATGACACACAGCATCTCAAATGTCACATATCAGCAACAGTTCAACAGTAAAACACCTTTTAATGCATCTTGTATAAGGAACTGGTGTGACAGCATGGCATGCATTTAGAAGATAAACTGTAGTTATAATAGTGCATATGGGTGCTGCTGCTGTTTAAACATCCAACAACAGAACTGTCATTAGATTATTGTTGAAAGCTGGAGTGTATGTTGAGGATCATGATGCAAACAAGGTTCTCTGTTCTCTGTCCTCTCAAGGTCTCTGGATGGGGAATTACCTTATACTCTAAAATGGTAAATTACACTCCTAATGTGTGTGTGTGTGTGTGTGTGTGCAGGACACTGGAGCAGGCTGCATCGGTGCCCGTGGTCTACGCTACAGCGTACTACTCTCTGGTGGTGCGGGGCAGGCTGCGCAACGGAGAGTCTGTTCTCATACACTCGGGGTCGGGGGGTGTCGGCCAGGCCGCCATCGCCATAGCACTCAGCAAGAAGTGCAAAGTCTTCACTACAGTCGGTCAGTGCTTAACACTCACTCACACTAGCAGAGACATAGTGACAGAATATTAGCTCCGATATGATCAATCATTCTCTGTTGTTATTTGTTTTACACGATAAAAATATATTATATATATATATATATATATATATATATATATATATATACATACACACACACACATATTATACAGCCCATGTCTTCCACTTCAAAAAAATTGCACCAAACTCAAGCACTTTTTTCATTAAATAAAATCATAAGATATTAATTATAAGTATGATAAAGTGTAATAATTGTGAGACCTGGTGTATTATGAGTTAATAAGTCATAATTCTAATAGTGGAATGTTGAACCCTGTTTGTGTGTGGGATCACAGGCTCCTCAGAGAAGCGGGCCTACCTGCAGGAGAGGTTCCCTCAGCTCTCAGCAAAATCCTTCGCCAACTCCAGAGACACCACGTTCGAACAGCACATCCTGCTCCACACACAGGGCAAAGGTCAGTCAACATGCAATACATACACTCAGTGTAGTGTTGTATTGTGTTATTTTTTTATTCCAAGTTGATGTTTCCTGAAAAAACTAAAGGATTTGAGGCTCCAGAAATAAACATATTTTGGAAAGTAGTGAAATTACATTACAAAAAATAAGAGCTGATGATCAAAAGTCTAGTTTAGTTTAATTGACATTTCCACAGTACACAGATTAGCATACAAGATACAGCATACATAAATACATGCAAGACAGCTTTGCAGTTTTTTTGAGCTTACTAAGAAGCAAGCAATTACACTTTGAGATCACAGCACCGCTGCAGTGGGGCGACTTTTTGAGCATGTGCTGTGTTGTGTGTGTTTCAGGTGTGGACGTGGTGCTGAACTCTCTGGCTGAGGAGAAGCTGCAGGCCAGTATCCGCTGCCTCGCCCGACACGGACGATTCCTGGAGATCGGCAAATACGACCTGTCCAACAACTCTCCACTGGGTCAGTGATGACACACTCACAGTAACAGTCACTCCATTCATTTCAAAATAGATTTAAAGTAAGTAACTACATGTTCATTTAAACATGTGAAGAATAAGAATTGGTCAAACTATAAATATATTCCGCCTGTATCTCCAGATGCCAATTAGCTGCCTGAGATAGACAGAGCAGGGAACAGTAGAAATATTTCTGCTACTTCAATTTCTAATCTGGTAAAAGAGTGATAATATTTACATGTTGTTGCCTTCCTTTCCATGAAGCTTCTCTACATCCATCACAGTTACTTTTGTGGTTCAGACTACAGACTGTAGAAATGTGCAGTGACACAGCTGACTCCAGATTTTCTCTGAATTCATGACTTGAATCGTCGACTTAACGTTGTTGTGATCTCTGCAGGCATGGCTCTTTTCCTGAAGAACGTGGCGTTCCACGGCATCCTGCTGGACGCTCTCTTCGAGGAGGGTAACCGCGAGTGGGAGGAAGTGTCCCTGCTGCTGAAGGAAGGCATTGTGGGAGGTGTAGTTAAGCCTCTGAAGACCACTGTGTTTGAGAGAGACCGGGTGGAGGAAGCATTCAGATACATGGCTCAGGGCAAGCACATTGGCAAGGTTCTCCTGCAGGTGAGTTTCACCTCTGACCTTCAGCCTTTCATATCATTGTGAGTTGTTCATAATGGAGCAACCTGTCATGATGTATTAGAAAGAACATAGATAAAAACAAAGTGAAATGAAAAGTGGATAAACCTGAAGGATCCAGATGTTTCAGGTGAAACGTTCTCTCACTGGTTCTTCTCTCTACAGGTCTGTCATGAGGAGAAAGGTGCAGCAGTCCAAGCAGCTTCCCCTGTTCCGGCTATCTGTCGCACCTTCTGTGTCCCCTCCCACTCTTACATCATCACAGGTGGCCTGGGGGGCTTCGGTCTGGAGCTCGCTCAGTGGCTGATGGAGAGAGGAGCCCACAAACTGGTGCTGACGTCCAGATCGGGCATCAGGAACGGTAATGCTGCTCAAACTGCCGCTTGTTGTTATCACCTGTACCGCGTGCTGCTGTAACTAGTGTTTACTCACAGTTCACTTTGTACCTGTTGCTAGGATACCAGGCGAAGCGAGTGCGTGAATGGCAGAGTCAAGACGTGGAGGTGCTCGTGTCAACCAGTGATGTCAGCACGCTGGAGGGAACGGAGCGACTCATCGCTGAGGCTGGAGCGCTGGGCCCAGTGGGTGGCGTCTTCCACCTCGCCATGGTAACGCACCGAGCTACCTCATCATCACTCCCCTTTAACTCAGCCTACTTTTCAGGTCACCAGTAGCATGTAACTCCGACATCATAAACTGTAGAAAATACTGTCTACTAAACTATGTACAATCTTTTTCTTGCCATCATGAAAGAAGATTAACTGTTGCCCAGCTGCTAGTTAGCTCATAGCTAAACTCTACTGATATGTTTTGCTTCATGTTGCAACTTTGATCAATTTATCGTTTTCTAATAGAAAGTGAAGTGAAAAATGGAAGGTTCCTCTGCACGAGTGAAAACTAAATGGTTAAAATGGTTAATAGTTAAGAGACAGATCCAGTATTCACCCAGATTGAAATACACATACAAAGCTAACTTTATATGGAAATAAGCCACTGGTCGGTCTGTCACCTGACTCAAATATCTCAGACACTGTTGGATGAATCGCCATGAAATTTTGTGTGTGACTCTAGTGCCACCATGAAGTTGACATTTTTTGGGCTTTAAGTAACATCTGGTTCAGACATTATAATGTTATATTACATTTTAATTTTTTATATTACTGTCATCATCGGGTTAAACTTGTGGTTGTCCAATATTTTGTCCTGTGACCAAACACCTGCAAATCTAATATTATTCCCATCAGCCTCGGCTGTTCTGTATATGGTAAACTAGTTAGCATTAGCATTGTGAGCATTGTTAGTAGACTGACATTAGCATCAAGACTCTTAGTCTTGTTTACATAAAATATGTATATAAACACAGTTTTTTATATTTATTACATAATTATTTCTTCATGCAGTTTGTTCACATTCATGATTTAAATCACATTTATAGAATGATTTGGTTTTTAGTTTATGACCTCCCTGTTAGGACTGATATCTGTGGTGTTACTGCTTCTCCTTTTAAATCCCCAGTGATCCCACGTTGATCTAAACTCATGAACATGTTGGATTTGTCATTCTCAGGTGTTGAAAGACGGCATGTTGGAGAATCTGACGCCTCAGCACTTCGTTGATGTTAACAAACCTAAATATGACGGCACCATGAACCTGGACAGGTAAGGAGCACGCTCAGTTATCCTTCTGTCGCTGCTGTTTGCTTCTCTCTGGATCTTGATGCACTCACCTCTGTTCCCTCCACAGGGTGACAAGAAAACTGTGTCCAGAGCTCAAGTACTTTGTGGCCTTCTCCTCGGTCAGCTGTGGGCGTGGCAACGCCGGCCAGAGTAACTACGGTTACGCCAACTCGTCCATGGAGCGCGTGTGCGAAAAGCGCCGCCACGACGGCCTGCCCGGACTGGCGGTGCAGTGGGGCGCCATTGGCGATGTGGGCGTGGTGCTGGAGACGATGGGTGGCAACGACACAGTGATCGGCGGCACCCTGCCACAGAGAATCGCCTCCTGCATGGAGGTGCTGGACCTCTTCCTGTGCCAGCGGCAGCCGGTGATGTCGAGCTTTGTGCTGGCGGAGAGGACGGTGGTGAAGAGCGAGGCAGGAAGTCAGAGGGACCTGGTGGATGCTGTGGCTCACATTCTGGGTAAGAACTGGGCTACACAATAGCTCCCACCAGGGGTGGACGATATAACAAATGTACTCAATGTTATATTTATTTTGCATCATTCTTTGTCTGACAGAAGAGAAACATGTTTTCTTATCTGCTTCTTTTTCTTTCTTTCCTCCCCCTCAGGTGTGCGGGACGTGAACAGCCTGAACGCAGACGCCTCATTGGCTGACCTGGGCCTGGACTCCTTGATGGGTGTGGAGGTTCGCCAGACTCTTGAGCGCGACTACGACATCGTCATGGCCATGAGGGAGATCCGCCAACTCACCATCAACAAGCTGCGAGAGCTGGCCAATAGCAAGCCAGGAGGATCGAATGGTATTATTAAGAGCTGAAGAATAACCGTGTTCTCTAAAAACCTGCAGCTGCACTTCAGACAGAAAGAATACAAACTTTGTCTCTGCTGCTTCCTCCCGTCCAGAATCTCACCACGCCACAGCGAAGAAGGACGGCGTCCGCGCTCTGTTGGACTCAGATCTGACCCAGCTGTTAGTCAACCCCAACGGCCCCACAGTGACGCCACTCAACAAGGTCCAGAGCCAGGAGAGGCCACTGTTCCTCATCCATCCCATCGAGGGTTCCATCGCCGCCTTTAAGACGCTCGCCTCCAAGCTCAGCGTGCCTTGCTACGGCCTGCAGTGCACGAAAGGTATTCAATACACAGGCATTTTTACAATGGACTGATTATACTGTGGCCAACCAGGCTCATCCGATTCTATCCCCCCCCCCCTCTCCCCAGCCGCTCCTCTGGACAGCATCCAGTCCCTGGCGGCGTACTATGTGACCTGCATCAGGCAGGTTCAGCCAGACGGGCCCTACCGAATCGCCGGCTACTCCTTCGGTGCCTGTGTGGCGTTTGAAATGTGCTCTCAGCTGCAGACCCAGGACCGGTCTGTGGAGTACCTCTTCCTGTTTGATGGATCACATTCCTACGTGGCGGCGTACACACAGGTGAGAGGAAACATACTCACTTATACACAACAGTCAGTGAAGACACAAGATTGATTTCTGTATTTCACACGTCATTGCATTAGATGGTTTTGAACAGCCTGACGTGTGTATGAACAATCTGATGCGTGCTTTTAATGATGTGGTTTGGGGACACACTTGAGGTTTAAAGTAATTAAAGGTTGATTATTAACGAGTGTTCGTGGTTTCCAGAGCTACAGAGCCAAGCTGACACCAGGGAAAGAGTCTGAGGCTGAAACTGAAGCCTTGTGTGCCTTCATCCAGCAGTTCACTGGCATCGAGTACAACAAGGTGAGTAGTCAGTGAAGCCTTAAACGCCTCTCGCTGCTTTATCAGTGCATCATGTGGCGTGTAAAACATCCCAAACTGAATATTATATAGACTGTCTATATAATTAGGTTTTAGCTGAAGTTATGAGTCTTGATGTCCAACAAGAATGGAGAAGGTGAACTTCCTTACGCCACACCTCAAGACAACGTGATGTCACCTCCACACATGAGATTAAGAGATTTGTTGATTGAGTGTCTCGACCGTGCAGAAGGAGTCTGTCTGAATCCTAATGAGCACTGAGATGATGATACAACAGTTGAATGCCCTCTGTGCTGCGTGTTTAATGTTTACTTTTTCAGCCACAACTAGAAGGTTCTGTGTGGGTGTGTTCTTCTTCTCTGGTGTTCTCTATCACTATATGTTGCTTCAACCGGTAAATTCCTCCACTGCTCTTCCTCTGCAGCTTCTGGAGACTCTGCTCCCGCTGTCCGACCTGGAGGCCCGCGTCAACGTGGCGGTGGACCTGATCACCTCCAGCCACAAGAACATCAGCCGAGACTCGCTGCACTTTGCTGCCACAACTTTCTACTACAAACTAAAGGCCGCCGACGGCTACGTGCCTGCGACAAAATACCACGGCAACGTGACGCTACTGCGCGCCAAAACCAGCAGCGAATACGAACAGAACCTGGGAGCTGACTACAAGCTCAGCGAGGTAACATATAAGTGCACTGGCACACATCTGCACAAGGTCAAAGGTCAAACCTCACAAAACACTTTTTTTTTTTTTGGCCTTGTCGGACTGCTCACAATGGTACAGCTGTTTGTGTTTGTTATGTTCATGTTTAATTCACAGTATTTAGTTTGTCACGTCCTTAATGTCTGTGTTACACTGTGTTATTATGTGTGTGTGGAAATGACACTAAAGCTGAGCTTGAACTTAAACTTGAACTTGCCGTCAGCTGGAGCGAAATGAGACTCGTGTTCATAGACCTCAGCTTCCAATACAATACCATACCAATCCCCACTAGACTGACATGACCACACATCTCCCTCCTGACTCCATGACTGAAACAAGCTCACTCCCCATGCTGCAGGATTTATCCATCAGTAGTACAGCTGCACCGTACTGGAAAAACAGCTTTTTCTGCGATTTATATTTCAATTTGAAAAACTACAGGAATGTTCTCCAGATGACTTGAACAGAATCATCCTTTCTGTAGATGAAATAATTCCATACAACTGACCCTTTTTCTCTTTGTTCATTTTCTGATTGTGGTTGATGATTAGCAGGGGGCGGGGCCTGGATAAACTGAGTAAGTTAAGTTGCATCAGAGAGACTGCTCTAATAGAAAATGACGGTGTCAGTTTTCCTTTTGTATCAAGCAGCAAAAAAATAGTAGCTGACATGTTTGAGTTCAGTCGAGTTGTCTTATTTGACATTTCTCGTCCTGCCATGTGACTATTGCACACGTTCATATTGCTATGACGATGCTGAAACGATTTACTGTGCGGCCCTATTCAGAAGGTGTGAAGCAAAGAGGGTAATATCCTCATCACCCCACTCCAGCTTATAGACTCAGGCAAAGGCCTCTGACACAGAGACTCAGATGGCCTCTCTCCAAACGCTTTTTTTCTGAGCAGCTACAGTTTCAAAAACACATGATCTGTCTATAAATATGAAAATATTACATAAACTCTCATTTTTTATACTCTGTTTTACTCTTTATTAGTATCAGTATTCCACACACAGCCTGTTGAAAATATGTGAGAAACTTAACCGTGAATCTCTCTCCACTTAAACACTGAGTAAGTTCTGTCTGTGTCCTTCAGGTATGTGACGGCAGGGTGTCGGTCCACGTCATCGAGGGAGACCACCGGACATTCCTGGAGGGAGAGGGGGTGGAGTCCATCAGCAGCATCATCCACAGCTCACTGGCTGAGCCGCGGGTCACGGCGAGGGAGGGCTAGATCTGCCCCGCCCCAGCCACGCCCTCCACCACCCTCACGCTAATTCAATAACATTCCCAAAGCAGGCCTCTTCCTCCAGTTAGTTCACAGCGTAGGTTTAACTTATAGAGTAAGTTGAACAGTATATAATACAGTCAGTCTCTGGACGTAGCATGTTTACATTGTGTGCCATTTTGCCCTAATATCCCATAAGCACCTTATTCCTTCTTACTGCACCTTCTCCAATCTCATTGGTTGAGTAGACTCTCTCTAACCTATCAGAGCTCCTGGCTGGTACCTTCCTACTGGGTAGATGAAACCTGCTGTCATGTAGTCATGTGATAAAACTGTGTATCATAATAAGAGTAACAGTGAGTGACCTCCACTGATCTGTACAACAGACAGGACATCATGAAAAGACTATGTTAAACTCTGACACACTCTCATGTCCTGATACTAATGAAGTGTAACTGTGCACGTTCGTGACCTCACCACTATCCCACTGTTAAACGCTCGTAAACTCGGTCGCTGTGTGAATCAGTCTCTGTGATGTTCTGCAGCTTCAATGCAACAAAAAAAAAAAAAATCCTGTTTTTCTGGCTTCGCCTTTCAGTATGTTGTTTTTGTGAGTTCAGAGCCAGAGGGCCATTAAAGTAACCTCTCCTCTACAATGTTACTACCTTTATCCCGCACATGAACATGTTGCAGGATTACTGTTGATGAAATAACACACTGACCACACTGAAACAAACAGGAAACAAGGATGTCTGATTAGAGTTTAGTGGTTGCAAACAAACGTCTGAGGTCGATGTTCTGTCAGAGAAAACCAGTGACAGTTCACAGTATTTTACCCATAGTCATGTACTGAATAGGTTTGTTACATAACCGTCTCCCTTAATTTTGCTTCTAGGTTGTAAATGACTAGTAAAGCACCTGTTGTATGTGGACATAACTGATCTGAACAGCAGAACCCTGAGCTGTCTCTGACTCCCGTGACCTCACCCGCTTTCATAACCCCAGCGAGCAGTCCAGTCCCACAAAGCAACAACAGCCAGCCCGACTCCTGAGGCCTCAGTCTGGTCAATGAAGGGTCCGGTGACTGGAGGCGAACGTGGTGATTGATTGCAATGAAAAGGAGAAGGAAGTGACAGTAAAAGCTCTTCTCTTGTATTGTAATATTGCCAGTATGTATTGTTACGACTAATAAAAGCATCTCACAAGTCATTTATGACTATTTGGTTTTTTTTCCCTTAATTTCACCATATTTAAAGTTTGTTTTTGACTTTCATGTAATGATAGTTACAAGTCAATTTAACTAAACATGGTAGACTGAAACAGGGAAAAGAGCTGAGTACATAGTGATAAGTAATATCTAGGTGTTTTATAATGAGGGATCTGTGTTTGTGTGTACTTTAGCAGCAACACTACTAGCTACAGTCACAAAGGGATATTCCAGAAATTACCACCTGATTTATCATCAGTCCTGTGTGACACAACCTCGAGCAGCTGCAGGTAAAATGCTGCTTTCACATTGAAGCACTTTCCTGTAGAACAAGTTCTTCTAATAAGACTTATTTACACACTTTTACTTATGTCAGATTGACATGTTTTTATTGTCTCCGCCCCAGCAACAGTCAGAGCTGGAGGCATTATGTTTTCAGGTTGTTCCTCCATCAGTCTCATTCTTGTGAACGCAACTTCTTCAGATTAGGCACAAACATTCATTTGGACTCAAGGATGAAGTGATTAGATGAGAGAGGTCAAAGATCAAGATCACTGTGACCTCACAAAACACATCTTTGCTCATAACTGACAAATTCATTCACTATGACACAATTTAAGTCAAATAAGGATAAAATTAAGTGATGATATTTTATATCCAAAAGGTCAAAGGTCGACCTCACTGTGACGTCATAATGTTCTGCAAAAACGCTTCTGGCCATTATTCACTGCTGTAACTCAGGAAGTCCCCTTCCTGAGTTACAGCAGTGATGGTGGAGGAAAGCAACCACAAGATGGTAATTCTAGTTTGTTTGTTTTGAGACATTTTATTGAGATTTTTTTCTTTTTTAACCAATAATAGGGTTTTTTTTTTCTTTTACAAATGTGCGCGAGATAAACAAATGAGAGGAGAGCTGCGTTTATTGTAGATTAGCAGACATTAGGACCAACATTAAACATTAAACATGTACTTTGCACATATCTCCTAAATAAACAGATGTCTCCCATCACTTGTTACATCAGTCTAACACAAACCATTTATCATCATTACATGACAACACTTTTACATTGGAATTTAGGCCTACGAGCGACTGCACTGGCTTCTGCTGCGATCAGTAAATATGAAGCAGGGTAAACACGATGTCGTGTGATTGCACTAATCAACAAGCCTTCATGTGCAAAATGCTCTCGTGCTTCAGGAACCAGCAACTGCTCAGGCCTGGAAGCTAGTGGCAACATGCCATTAGCACATTATAATCAACAAGTGGGATCACTAGGCTTGGGCCATATCCAAAGTGCAATATCTCCATACTGTGCAACCCAAATATTGCGATATACAATATAATGGGAGTATTTGTATAACCATATGATTGTGTGGTTGTATTCTATGTTTCAGGTATAAGTAATGATGCCACTAAACAGCAGCCCAAAGTTTTTTTTGTCATACGCTAAAGCAGTGAAATGAGTGTCGTCGTGGCAACAGAGCATACTGAGCAAATCTGCAGAAAAAAAACAAAAAAGAAAACTATCGCATATGGCGAGAAATACAACAATATCCGATATTATGGAATATCAGCCCAGGCCTAGGGAGCAGTCAACCCTCATGCACCTGAACACAGGAACAGAAGTGTTTCATGTTGTCGTCACTTGGTGTGTTGAAAGTAAGAAGCAGATAAACTTACATCAAGGAAACCAGAAGAAGAGAATCGTGTGGCTGACGTTATGACACTGGAGGTATTTTAGAATTATTTATATTTTATAGCTCAGCAGTGGTGAATTCTAAAGCCAGAACTAGATGTGATTTAGTCACCAGTCATTTTATTTCATTCGTTTCTGTTGTTGGATAACTGAAAGAGAATAAAATCAGAACTGCAGCGTATAAATGGTTACATTTTTATGCTGATTTAATGCTGTGGAGAACTTTAATATAAATGCAGATGTATGACACTAGCTGTGCGATCTGACTGAAAAACATCCAGCATGGTGGAGAGTGGATGTTCATCCAACCTCCTGACCTGAACACTCGGTTTTCAGCTGCTCACTTATCTACACATGCAACACTGTTAAACCCTCCTGATGTTTCCAGCTGTGTAGGAGCACAAACATGAAATAAAGGGACCTCTTCCTATTTCTTCAGATAGTAATTCTCATTAATGTGTTGAGTAGAGATATGGAGTCAGCTCAGATTTGTCAAACCTGAATAAAAACAAGCATTTTGTTAATGAAGTGAATCACCTCCTTCACTGATCCTCTGCTTCTGGTTCCACAGTGTAAATTACACTCCGCACACGGTGTCAGATGAAACTCTGTGCGAAGGTGTTGAACCTCAGAAGAAGGAGGTGTCTGAGGAGAAGGCCCCCGCCAGCCTGAACTCCTCCCTCATCAGCACGCAGAAGAGCCGCTGAGGTAGAGCTTTGGAGTACGGCGCTGGCCGAGGGACGCACGTCCGCAGCAGGATCTCCCGTCCCGCCGGAGACGGGAAGTCAGTCACTTTGTTGCTCCCTCCGCTCGGCTTCCTGTCGGGACCCACGTCTTCATCCAGCGGAGACAGGAGGGCGGCCTGAGGGTGGAGGCAGAGCGCCGTTACTGAGCAGACAGAGAAGATGCTGGAGAAACTGCAGCCTGATGCACCAGTTAAAACCAAAACACATGAGTAATAAAGAAGAAATTCAAAGGGGAAGTTTGATTTTGATCTTTATGTTTCCAATTCATTACATTGATGAAAAGACCAAAGTCAACAATATGTTGTTTCTGACTCCCGTCACTGGTCTGTGGCTCTCAGCCCTGAGGCCAATAAGACTTGGGACTATTTTCTGCAGCGCATTAATACACATTTGGTGCTCTTTGGTGGTGGCGTTATGTGTTCAGGTTGATCATCCATCCATTCACTTGGACTCAAGGATGAACTGATTAGATTTTGGTGGTTAAAGGTCAAAGGTCACTGTGCTAAACTGTAAACTCATTTCCCGGTTCTAAAACTGTGAACCGAGGATTTATTTTCCTTTAAATGGAAAACGACTAAAACATGATACATCTTTCATTTTTAGTCCTACATGTGAAAAACTTGTAATGAGCAAGAATAATAAAAAATAAAAAAACCTGCTCCACTTATGACATCATCATTCTGCATGTTTGAATAAAATAAATGCAGCAAGGTCTGTCAGCAGCAGATCATCAGTTAATGTTTTCAAATCCTACAGCAGAAATACTAACTGAAATATATCAAAAACCACTACGATCAAAAGAAGATGTTGTCATGGTTACCTGGTTCCCTTCCCCCCCCGCTGTTATTTACTTTAGCGCCTGAAGCTTTTACAATAGGAGCGCGGTCACGTTACAAACAGAACCCCGGCCTCTCGCTGACCCGCCACTCTCTCACACATCTCTGATGACTATTAATATTCAAGTGGTAGATGAATATACGAGTTGTGTTCGACTGTCACTCACTCAGGTGAACACAGAGAAACAAGCAAACACTGATCATTATGAAAACTTATAGAGGGAATCATGGAATGAGCTAACATGAAGATGAATATTCCACCGCCTCCACCTGAACATTTTTACAGTACTGAAGAAGAAATCAAGTGGCTTTTTATGGTGAACTGAGTCAGCTAACATTTACCTGCATTGTGAAAGAGACTGAAATAACCAAATATGATACTGGTGCAAAGGGCAACTAAAGCCCAACATGTTTTATTTTTACAGCAGACAAAGCTCCACAGCGAGAGGAACAGAACTGATAGTTATATTTAACTCTAATAATCCGATTGTTCAAAATATAGTGCATGTTGTGTGACATAAGGAAGAATCCTAAAGAACCTCATTTACTGAACCAATACATTCCTATATGAAACAATCTGCTATCTGTAATGGGGAAGAGCAAGTATAGAGAGAACCCAAGATCAGTATTTATCATGCACAGATCACATGACGTCATGTGACGACATCAGATGAAGTATGATATTGTTTTTAAATAACTTAAGCAGAGACAGTGAGACAAGGTCGAGTGACTCATCAAACTCCCAGAAAACAGTCATCAACACTCAAAAACATAAAGCAGCACTTTATATTAATACACACACACACACACACACACACACACACGCACGCATACACACACAGTATTCTGAACTTCCACTCCTGCCTCATCTCTCTAGAATTCAGAAGTATAAGTCCTCTGAGAAGAGCTGAGGAACAGGATCCGTCTTTGCTTTTAGAGAATCGTTTCCACATCAGTAGATCTTCGTTTCCTGCATTTCAAAAGACTTCGGGACCATTTATTACTTTTTGTTCGCTGCGGTGACTCGACAGATGATCAAGATGATTGTTGTAAACCCCGCATCATGTTAAAGATACAGATAGAAGAGATATTATCCGATCATTTATTTTAAGTTTATACATGTTCTATTAGCGACTACCAAAGTGAAGACTGTATATATGTTCTTGGTTTTACACATTTACCACTTGTGAACTTTGGCTTCTTTTGCTCTGTGAAGATAATAAGGTTTCACTAGACGTTTACTCATCAAACAAAACTCTGTATCAGTGTAACTGGTGCACCACTGCTGCTGAATGACACTAAACCACCGAGCTAGAGGATTCACATCTAAACCGATCCTTCCAGGGAGCAGAAAATCTGCCGTGTTCATGCACGCTGGACTCACTGCCACGTCACATCCTGTTTCTCATCCAATTTGAAATTCAGCATTCACACGCAACTGCTTCATGTTAACAGGATCCTTCTGTTTCTGATCACCGTCTGCTGAGCGTCGTCCTCATCTGTCATCTGTGAAACGTTTAACCGTCTTCACCAGGAAGACCAGTGTCTTCCATGTTACTGCTGTCATCTAGAGATCTTCATGGGTCTCCGTGGTTACTGGTTTTCAGGGCTAGATGAAAACCTGAATCAGTGTAGTCAGGCCTGGTGTCTGTGTTAATTTGCCTGGTCCCGTCAGACATTCACACCTAAAGGGGAGTTACCACTCAACCCAAAACATGAGGTCTATCCAGATCAGGTCTGACAGCCGTTGGGTCACATGTGTTGGTCTTCTTTTGTTCTACAGTAATTTTTCATGTCAGATTCATGTAGTTTTTCCATTTTGTTCATTTACTCGAGGACCTGCGAAGACTGCTACCGTCGTCCTCTCACATAAACATGCAGCTTATGTTGCTCATCAAGCCGCTGCTTCGTCTCTGTGCATGATATCAGACAAAGATGAGACTTCACAGACGGTGGTCAGAAACCTGGATCAGCCGTTCACATCCGACATTAAAGCTGAGGCAGGCAGGACGTTTTCTGGCTTCAAAACCCCCATAATTCAACTGGGCTGAGAGGAAACCAGATGGCTGCACCTCCTCTTGACTCTAACCTGTGACAGGAGACTGTGGCCAATCACAGGTCTTTTTAGAAAGAGAGAGAGACAGCTTTCCTATTGGCTTTTTTGCAAATGCAGATACTTGTTATAGTTGCGAACTTCAGTTTAGCCTTCTGCTAACTGTAGCTAAAGGCTCACGGCTGTGTTTGAAGCTTGAACTGTATTCTTTCTTCTTTTTTTTTTTGAGGTTCCTGCCCACCCCAGCTTTAACCCAGTTACAGACTCATTTCAGTAGCATGTGCTCTGAGGAAACTGGTTTATTACAACTTGAGTTTTACTGTCACAGCTCTGTCCATCAGCTGATCATCAAGGCCGAGGTCAGAGATATGAAAATAAAAAAAACACTGTAATAAACTGTAGATTTTCTGCAACCTGGATGTGATGTTTACACACACAAACACACACAGAAAAAAACGCATTACAGCAAGGTCACCAGTCAGTGAGCAGGTCAAATACTCAGAGTGGAGGAGGGAGAAGGGGGAAGCTGAACATTCAACACTAATACAGTGGTGTGTGTGCTTCATGGGTGAACATATCTATTTACTGTGGAGGGGACAAACACCAGTGTTCTCTATGTGCACAACAGAGCAACACGACTAATGTTACCACATGTATAATCATTGTTACTGTGCAAACCTCCATGTCACCAAAAATGCCCTGCTGTCAGGATATAACACAGACACAGTGTTAGCATCCATCGCTTTGGAGGAGAGTGTGACTGTGTGTGTGTGTGTGTGTGTGTGTGTGTAATATATACTGTTTATACATATATATGTATATATACACATATGTTTAAATATTAAATATTAAAGTACAGTCTAACAGTACAGTATGGTGTCTCACTAATGCTGCATTACTTTAGTAAACTGTCAGCACAACATTAAGTTGCTATAGCAACTGTGCTCACATGTATTTACACATGCAGCAGCCACAGAGCAACATCAGCAACATCAATAGGAGCTGTGTTTGTGCCCACTCTGCTCTGGTTTGGTCTCCACCAACTCCAGAGAAAAATAGTTGGTTCTTTAAATCAGTGGTTCTCAAAGTGAGGTTCAGGGACCCCCAGGGGTCCTTGAGGCAGTTCCTGTAGGTCCCCAGTAAAAAGGGGAATCATTTATTTTCACTATAATTCCATCCATAGGTAACACAATAACAGAATGTATGAATATTGTAGTTTAAACACTTCCTTAATAGAAATCTGATCAGGTGGGGGTCTGTGGTCTAATTTGTGAGTTTAGGGTCACTGATGTGAAAAGGTTTGAGAACCACTAATTCAGATATCACAGGTTCTTTTTCAGACTTTTGCGTATGGTGGGATTTAGTGTACAGCTGTTTCATTCACTCACTAGCTATTTAAACAGCTGCCTGCTCATCAATGAAGTTGATGAAAGTGGAGTTTGCTCCATTGTTACTGTTAAAGTAATGATCACTGAAGGTTTAAGATATGTTGAACTGTCTGTTTAAATAAACACCTAACACACACTACAGCTGAAATACACATACATGGATTTGTTTCCATGTAGTGCACACAGACTATCTGCTTATTTGTGTATTTGTGTGTGTGTGTGTGTGTGTGTGTGTGTGTGTGTGTGGGCATGTCACTGAGGAGCAGCTGAAGGACAGGGGGATGCTGGGAGTTGGGAGGGGAAGTCTCATTGCTCGTGTTTACCTCGTCACTGGTGAAGTCAGCCAGCTTGACGCAAGCAGCAGGAGGAGAAACAACAGAAAAAAAAAACACAAGGTCGAACGGAGGAAATGCACAACAAAAAAACAAAAAGCACAAACTTGTGTCTCAGGATGGTCTGAAGAACCGCCTGAAGCACCCACATACACATGTCCTGTAAGGCTGCAGAGCTCAATAAGCTGTCAGCTGTACGACAAGATCACACCTGCGCTGACAGAAGACTCGTCTCCTCTGTTTGCTACCTTCATGAAAATAAAAGAGGTTTTTGCTTGAACTGTGATACTGTGCAGATTCTGAGCATTAAAGTTTATTCTTTTCCTTGGAAACTGTTGAGGAAGAACATGAGGTCCTGATTCATTTCGTTTTTGAAAGGTAAGCTAATAAATAAAGTGGCTCAACCAAAGCTGCAGATGCAGGATTTTACAGAATCACAAGGGAAAAGCAAAAACGTGGTAAAGAGAGCGTCTGAAAAACACCAGCAGCTGCTGAAGATACGAACTTTACTCAGGACGTCTGTAAAGTAACGCACGGTGCGTTCTGTTTGCAGGGTCTAGAACTTATCCTTACTACTATGTATTCATACATTTAGCTTTAACTTGCACTCACACAGTTTGATAAACATTAGGTTTTGTCATGTTTAGCATGAGTAAAGTTTTTTACAATAAACTCAGTTGGCAACAAGCAGCAACAATAGAGCAGTGACTGTGTCAGTGTGGAAATCTCCATCTCCCCTGAGAGATCCTGGTGTTCCCTCCACCACAGACATGAAGGCCTGTATCTACAGGAGAGACTGAGCTGCTACACTCTGAGTCCTGACAGTGTCTTTATCAAGCGTCTTAGAGGAGGAGTCTTGTTACTGAATTTGCGAGAATATGTGTTGTGATTTTGTGAATAAATGAAACATTCTCATTTCTTTGTGGACGTCTGAGAGTCCTGGGACAAACCACCACCAAATCAAAATTAGCTTCTCGTATTGAACGGCTTTACTTCAGATTATAGTGCGACAGAGACTTCTACATTGTTACAGTCTAATTCCCAACACTGACATTACACAAATGATTTCTCACACATAAATGAACAGGATGTGTCGCTGAGTGTGAAAATGTAGAGAGGAAGAGACGCTTCCACGTTCAGAGGGTTTATACCATCACTGCTGCGTGTGTGTGTGTGTGTGTGTGTGTGTGTGTAAGATGCAGCACTATTCTACATGTTTAATATGAAAACATAGTGAAGGCTGGTTCAAATGTTAATTAAGTTGTTTTAAAAGGTTTTATAGTCACATTGACAGGGATGAGTCCAGCATCAGAATCGATCCTGATTCAGTGTATCACTACAGATACTTCACACTCATATAAATGGGAAATTAATTTGTACTTTAATTTGGCTGAACAAATGATGCGTAAACCATTTCCCGCACATAAATTGGTCGTTATAAAGTCAGAATCGGTCACCTCACACATTCCTTTGACATGTGACACACGGTTTTCCAAAGTGATTTAGTTTACAGTGGAGTGAAAATACAGAATAAGCTGCAACACGTAAAGGGGTCAGGGGGATGATGTCACCAAAACACTGACAGATACATGAAGCAAAGATAATGATCAGCTGAAAAAACCTGTACCACTAGTGTCCAAGTGAAAGCTGCCTATTTGAAGAACATAGTGTAAACGACATACACTACACTAACTGTAGACTGCGACAGGGAGCAGGAGAGAGACTGAGGCTTCTTACCCTCTGAGAGTTGACAAACAGCCTGTGGATGATGCTGCCTGCTGGACCCTGACCACCTCCGATCACTACGACCTCCGGTTCCTCCAACAGGGAGCTCACGAACCTGAGAAACCCCACGTCAGATATCAGACACTCCAGTCGGCACAAGAGCAGTCATTAAGAGTCAGAGTCGTCCAGCTTTCAGTGTCGTCGTCACTCCAAGCTGACAGGTCAACTGACGTGCACATACTGAAGCGTGTGATTAGTTCAGTAACTTACTTCTCCAGCTCTGTGTCCTCTCCCTTCTCGCCCTCGCTGACGGCAAACTTGGCTTTGAGCGATCGAGCTCGGGTGATGACTGTTTCCATGGCCATCAGCTGGTTAATGAAATCCTGCAGACAGAGACAGGTCACACACACGAACTGTCAGAGCAGAGCTGTTGGAACCTCATATGAACTTTGCTTTGACTCCACCAAATCACAAGAATCCCTACCTGTCAGGATCACTGCATTTTCTGTTCACTCTGTACTGTGCATCGGTCCTAGCAGTAAATGTCAAACGAACCACAAAAAACCTAGGTGTTTTCTTTCACCAATAGATGAATTTTGAATCCTACACAAATAAACTGGTCCAATCCTGTTTCCTCCAGTTGAGAATCATTGCTAAACTAACAAATCTTTACTATCATTTCAAGATCTAGAAAAAAATCATCCATGTTTTTGTTTCCTCCCGTCACGACTACTGCAATTCACTGTTCACCAGCCTTAATCGTTCATGTGTGTCTCGGCTCCAGTCGGTTCAAAATGCGGCTGCCAGACGGCTAACTAATACACAGCGTAGCTCAGACATCACACCAGTGTTGGCATATCTACACTGGTTACCCATAGTGCGGCAAATTGATTTTACTGTGTCCACTGACCAGCGCCTCCTTGCTGTCCCGAGATCAGGGCTAAAAACCAAAGGAGCTGACTCAGCTGACAGTTTTGAGAAGCTGCTAAAAACACACTTGTTTCAGATGCGCTTTATGTAATGTGTGATTGCCCTGTGTAACTTTGATTGTTTTTATTTTATCTCATGTTTTATGTATTTCTTAAATGTTTTCACTGTACAGCACCTTGTAACCAAGGTTTCCAAAGGTGCTCTATAAATAAAGTTTTACTGTTGAATTTTAAAGTAAACAATGACTCTGAATGGTTGAAGCCTAATCCACTTCTTATATCAACAATTTTAGGGAATCAAAATGTAACGGGCAAAAATTTTAGAGAAATTTTTAGAGAAAACAGAATTCTTGAGTTATGGTTGAAAACATGTTTTATAAGGTCACAGTGACTTTGACCTTTGACCACCACAATCTAACGAGTTCATCCTTAAGTCCAAGTGGATGTTTGTGTTTTTTTTGGGCCAAATTTTTAGAAGTTCCCTCAAGGTGTTACTGAGAGACGAACGAACAACCTGAAAAACAAAATGTCTCCAGCCCTGACTGTCAGCGGCGCAGAGGTGTACTAAGAAAAGATTCATAATTGATGTCCACTGTCACCATGAGTTCTGTACCCACTCGTCACCTCACATCTCTGGCTTTTTGGGGATTGTTATGTTCTGCTCCTGTCACCTTCACACCTGCAGATGTTTTTTTGGTTTTCTATTTAAATCACTTCCACACACATTACATTTCCTCCAGCCTCTCCTGGGAATCTTCTTGCTCCATGCTGATGACTGATTCAATAGTGCTGTTATCACTGTATAACTTTATATGTTTATTACTCTACAGGTTTGATCTCATGATGCACATCTGCTTTCCTTTTAAGCTTTGTCTCCGCTGCAGAAACTTAATGACCTGTAACTACAGTAAATGTGGAGCCATCGTCACAAGTGCTTCTTTTGTTTCCAGTGCTCTCTGCTTTAAGGACCAGAGCATTTGTTCTGACACTAAGAACACAACAGAATGACTGAACACAGATGTCTCATCCTATAAGCAGGAGCAGTTTGTGGAGCTCCTGGTCAGTCACTGACCTCTAACTTCTTGTAGTCATGGTTGTGGGGGTGCAGCAGCTTGCTGGCCTGAGATGTAGCCTGCTGAATGGTCTTTTTGACGGATGGAATGTCTTCTACCAACTCTGTTAGAGAGGAAACAGGAGAGAGGAGTAATGGTAAAATGGTAAACAACTTATATTATATAGAATGAGTTAGAATGTATATTATAGAAGGTGTTTGTTTTTTCAACTGAATATACTATATTACATACACTATACAGAGTAAAAGATGCTAATTACTATAGAATTCTCACATACATTATTCCTTCCCTAGTAAAAGTAATTTATCTGCAGACATTTTTTTCTTATTCATTATTATATGTCAGTCTTGAAAATATTGTGGTGGTTTGCTAGTATTTACAGCCCACATGTTTTAAAGGACCATATAGTCTAAAGATAGAAATCCATGTATAGAACCTAGATCAGGTCTAGGTTCTATATTAATACTGTGAAAGTATCAAAGCCTCAGTCCACAGAGAAATGCACACAGCCTGTATTCAGAAACTGAGCTTAAAAGCAGCTGTAGGGACTTCTGGAACTTTGTGATGTCACAACAAAGCAGTCACGGCTCTCAGCCGTTCCCCAAGCCCCATCCATCTGGACCCAACATCCAAACTTGCAGGATTTGGTGTCTCAGAGTGTTTACCTGAAATCTGCTACATTTTTATTAGATCACTCAGAAAACAGTCAGCCGATCAGAAGAGAGGCTCAGAGCCTCCTCTCTGCTGATTGACTCACTGACTTGTTGTTACTAGAGCTACAGAGGGAAGGTTTTTGGTTCTTAAAACCACAAATTTATCCTCTTATGGATCAACACTTCAAACAAAACACAGGAGAAGGAGAAGGAAAATATGGGACCTTTAATGTTTAATATGGCAACAGGGACTCACCTTCCTCCTTCAGTTTCAGAATAGCAGCGTGGAGAATGCATGGCAGGAGATGGCGGGTCAGGTCTGCAGGTTTCTGCACTGCTAAATAGTGCAGAACCTAAAGAGAGGGTGAAAACCGAGGTTTAATTTCATTCATCTGCCTTCTGTTTACTTCCTGCTGCTCTCCCACATGTTATGTCTGCACTGATAGATACTTGAAAAAGGCCGCTGTTTTTTTTTATTTAGGTTCATTTAGCGGATTTATCCACCCAAGGAAAAGCTTTCATTGTCTTCTGACTTCTCAATTATCCAGCTCTACAGAACTTTCTTACCTTCTCTGCCTCCTTAGTGTCGTCAAAAAGTCTTCTCTGACGGCGTGCAGGTGTAACTCTGGCTGTCTCCCAAGCCTCCACCCACATGTTGCCCGGGATCTTCATCCTGGCACTGAGCTCGCCTTTCACCACCGTGTTGCCCTTCTCATCGACCACCTCCTCCTCTACGTAATCCCTCGGTGAATACCAGCGTACAAAGTCTTCCAGAACACAGCCGGGGTTGGCCGCCTGTGGAGAGACAGTTTATTTCAGTCTATGTTCAAATTTAACTAATCTGAAATACATCCATGTCGATCCCCCTCAGTTCAAAAACAACCTAATCGAGAGTCATGTAATGAACAAGGTGATAAATATCTAGCAGCAGCTGGAAAAAATATAATCTGTGAAGAATATTGAGGCTGGTCTCAGTTTCTGATATCATTCTGTTATGGAAGAGGTTTACATTTAAAAGAAAGAAAAAAAAAAAGTCATAATCTCATAATTGTGACATTCCTTCTTCTTCGTCTGTGTGTCTAACCTTAAAGGACTCCATGTCAGAGAGCAGACAGGCGCTCTGCATCCGGGCGCGGAGGTGGGTTCCTTCAGCTGATGTGCCCAGTTTGGCCAGAACCTCTGACTGCTCCTCCAACAGATCCTCAGTCATGGGAGCAGGTTCCTGAAAATCAAACACACACAAAAACATCAGTGTGATTCCATTCACAATGGTCATGTTAGATTTCACTAAGAGTCTTTGTGAGTTTGTAGTTCAGTCACACAGCATTTTAAACTAGAAGAGCGGCTGTAGTATTAATTTCTGATTCAATTAACTTTGATTATAGAAAAGAATTCAATGACACTCACTCATAGTGAAGGGAAACAGAAAACTTTGAAGAAAGGATCTTTCTGTGGCCAGTATGTGACAAATACAGTGGCCAAAAACTCTTTCAGTGTAAGGATGTGTAAGTATTTACTTACATACCCTATGTAAGTTAACCTATACTTTAAGAGCATCACAAGCTTATACACAGGTAACAGCAGCTCTGACAAACTGGCCATTGGAGTATCTCTGATATTTTACACAGTATAAATAAATAACAATCCATTCTTCACATTTTTTAAAATTGTAGCTAAAATTTTGAGCTTTCAACATTCATTAATTCAGAAGCAGGGAAATAAAAAGAGAAAAAAAAAGAAACTCAAATGTATCAGGAGTGTATTTATTCTAATTACACATCTGTTCATGGCCTTAAACTAAATATTTCCAACTGCCAAATAATGCAGCCAAAAATGAGTGTAAGTCTCTTTAAACATTTAGACTTTAGATATTAAAATAACTCGTTAATTTCCCTCCAGTCAAAGTGAACCATTAAACAAATATAAGTCCTATAACAAACGGGTCATCTTCCTTCTTTTATCACCATCTCCTTCTCATAACCTGAACCATTTCAAGGTCTCATATTTTCTTGGACTGAGGCTTTGATACTTTCACAGTATTAATATAGAACCTGCTTTATAATAAACAACACATAGACATGTACTGTTACACTATATGGGACCTTTAATAACAGTTCTATATAAGCGTAATTTTTCTCTCAGTAAATGTTATTATTGGAATAAATGATAAGAAGATAATGCTAATATACAGTATATACTGTACTAATTGGTGCTACTGAACATATTACACCCATTTTTGTAAATAACATGCATACATACATCTAAACAGTATGTATTTAAACTAAAAGACTCGATAGATGTGTGAGACAGAGACAGAGATCCTCACCTGTGTGACAGGGACGTAGAGAGGCTCAGTGGAGTTGAGCAGAGTCATGCTGTTGTACGGGTGCAGTCTGCCCTCTGCTTTACTCTTACTGCCCTCCTTCTCTCCCTCAGCGTGTGGAGCGTCTGCCTCCCCCTGGTCGCTCAGGCACTCAAAGAACTCGTCCTCGCTGTCGCTCCACGAGTCCCAGGATTTCCCCTGAGACACCTCCCTCGCGCCTCCCTCTGGTGCGGGGGAGCTGTTCTGGGAGCCTCCGCCCGACACCTTGCGCTCTCTCTCTTTGCTTCCATCTTGCGCCTTGCGAGCTTCATCTCTGGCCCTCTTCCTCTCGATGCAGCAGTTCAGCATCTGTGCAGGAACACAGCAGGACAAGAGGGAACGCAGCCACTGATGAACAACAGTGATGAGTTGAAAGGTTTAATGATCAATCAGTCGGGTGGCCTGGATGCAAGTTGAAAACAGCTGATCTGACATGAGAAGAACCTCCTGCAATGTAAAACAGGCTTATACTCAGTATTTTGTCAGTTTTGCAACAACTTTATAACTTTACAACACATATATTTTTCTGTCAGAACAGGAGATGATGCTTACATGAGAAGCTTATTGCAGTGATCTTAATTATGAGGAGATATATTGATGCTGTGTTCTATTAGAAAATGTACGGACAGACAGAATATTTAGAGAGGGAGACAGAAAGAGAGAGAGACTAAACAATATAATAACACATAGAAACTGTGAAGGCAAACACAGCCTCTGTGATGTCAACAGGTTGTGTTTACTTGTATTTCTGTCTGCCCAGATCTTTGCAAGTAGTTTTAATGGTCTGTTGTCTGAGGTGCACACTCAGACCTGAAGTCATGTTAATACTGTCTGTCACTTCTGTTTGTGTTAAGATCTGAGGATCTTTTACCTGCAGCCACCAGCTGTAAGGCTGTGACTGGAATATCTCCAGTCGCTGTTTTTTTTGTTGCACACAGTTAATTATTCAAATCTTCCTCAACAGAATTGGATCCAACGATTAACTGACCTCCTGTGCTTTTGTATCAGCTGTTCCACACAGGTTCAAGTTTGTGCAGTGAGATCATTTATATTTATATAAATGTATGATTTATATCACAGACAACTTGTACTTGAAGCAAAAAATGCTGTGTTTAAATACTCTAATTAGGTGATTTTTTAATAATACATAATTATGTACAGTAAACAAAGGGATAGTGAAATGAGGGTCAGACTTGACAGCAGGCCAGACTGTGAAAAACTGCAAAACTGAAGAACAAAAGTCGAAATATTATGAAAAATATCACATATGGCGGGAAATTATCCATATCATAGAATATTGACCCACGCCTAAGGCACCCAGATATAACAAACTAAATGAAACCTTTTTTCCCCCAACAAATTACATTAATTAATATATGTAGCCAATGGTAATGAGGAAACACACAATGTAACTCTCATTGTTTTTTAGTTTTTTTTTAAATAACTGCATATCATGTACACTCTGGGAGGAGTTTGAGATCTAGCTCATGGTGAGACCTGGTCTCTGCCTGGTTAACGTCTCAAGAACAGCCACTGGTTTCCTGGTCTTGTGAATTTTTAAATCATTGATTTACCTTCATGGCTCAAACACATTGTGTGTATTTTTACATAAACGTCTACCTGCAGCTTCTGATGCAGAAGACAACAGCGAAGATCAGGAGGTCCACCAGCCAGTCTGCACATGAGGAAGCACAAGGTAAAGATAAGATGGATGTGAGTGAACATGAATGAGTAACTACATGAACTACAGGAGACGAGGTACAGGGCAGCTATGACTTTGTTCTCTCAGACCTCAACCTGTTAAACCAAATGAATGCTGCTGTGCCTCCAGAGTGTGTGTTGTACCCACCCATGAATTAGGTAGTTGTTTTCCCATCTGTAGCGTAACTCCAGGACAAACTCCTGCCAGAGGTGGGCAACAGCCCGCAGCCCTCCATGATTGTAGTTGACCAGACACACACACAGTGCCAGTCGGTAGGTCAGACTGTCGCTGGGCGCCGACTTCAGCTGGAGGAAAAGGTTCTGGACACACGGATGGAGAGAGTGGAGAAGGATGAATAAACATGGACAGTATGTCAGTGTATGGAGAAGTTAAATTCAGGGCAGGAAATGCAGAATGGTCACGATGTTGATTGAACATGTAAGTGGGGAATTTGTGCTGAAGACCGAGCTACAGCTATTTCCAACAGCGTGTCTGTTTTCGCATCCTGGACTCTACAAAAACTTGACTCAACTGAAACCTTAAATGTCACCTGATAGGCGTCCCAGGCAAACTGTCACAGTGTGTAAGAGGTAGAAGGTCAAACATACGTAGTCAGAGTTTTTATCCTGCTCTGCTTTCCCAGAGGAGTTTGACTGTGTCGTTTTATTCTTGCTGCTGTCTGATGACTTCTCCACAGCAGCATCCGGGAAGAGATACTGAGACATGAATAAAAAACAAATTAACACTAAATCATTTAAGTGAAATTCAACTACACACATATATAAAAACCAATCCATCAGTATCCATCATTCATATTGAATATCGGCTGAACCCAGACACTTAGCATTAAGGGGGATATCTTTATTGTTCAAAACCTTAGGGGAAAAATATACAGATACATGCAACACATAACAAAAACACATGGCTATGTATGAATATATATATTAATGGGGGGGGGGGGGGGGG
>NW_019525138.1:2255778-2256514 GCF_002814215.2 Seriola lalandi dorsalis
GGGGGGGGGTGTCAGGGCTGCTCTGGCAGACAAAACTAAAGTGGTTGCTCCAACTCTTTGGAGTCCTGAAACCAGAGCCAGATAGAGGTCATGTGAAGAACAGGTTGGGGGGTGATCAGTGTCATTCACTATAAAAGTGAAGGCTCTGTTGTTAAGCTGTGACACTGTTATCCGAGAGGAAGTCGTGACCCCTCATTCTCGACCAAAGCTCTGGGTTTGTATCGAGGCTGGGGTCTGATTCGTTCACAGAGTGGGATCTGGTTTGGTCACAGGGGTTGATTCTATTACAGGGGGAACAATTGGTTCCTGGCTTGGGCTTTTTACTGATTGGGGGGTGGGGTCTGATTCAGTCAGGGAGACAGGTCACAGTGGAGGAATCTGACACCAGACGGAGGTTGGCGCAGCCGGTTGGTTGGTGCATTTTCCGTTGTCACGTTTGTTTTCTGTGGAAACGAAACGGTCAGCAGGACAAAGCCTTACCAGAAGGACAGAATTGAGTATATCCGTGTTGAGCGGTGACTCGTCAATGCGTCTGTGGCGTCGGATGTGCTTCCTGGCGCTGTGCATCATGTTGCTGACAGACAGTTTGGAGATCGGTACAGGTGCTGCTGGTTCTGTCAGCTTCGATAAAGCAGAGGTGATGTCACTATTTTCTGTGGGAAAACAAAACAAACACAATAAGCAGTTATCATCTAATATTTTATACAGCATAAACTATGTATTTGTATATTGTATC
>NW_019525138.1:2256534-2257032 GCF_002814215.2 Seriola lalandi dorsalis
GATTCATTGTTTTATCTGAAAGGAGACCCAAGGTGATCTATTTCAAACCCAAAGCTCTTCAGTCTAGTTTTATATATGACAAAGAAAATCCTGTCATGTGAGAACCTGGAACTATTTCAAATAAGATGTTCTGTTCAGTTAGTTGTTGCAGCTGTAGTTGTTGTTGTTGTTGTTGTTGTTGTTGTTGTTGTTGTTGTTGTTGTTGTTGTTGTTGTATGCATCTTGTAGTGTAGGATGTCTTGTGAGAGACTGTAGTGTCTATGGGTCAGGTGGGAGTCTGTTGTTACCTCCGCCATGAAGGTTAAGTTTTCACCCCTTTCTGTTTATTTGTCAGCAGGATTGCACAAAAAGTCCTGAGCCGATTTGCACCAAATGTGGTGGAGGGATGGATCATGGGCCAGAGAAGAACCCGTTAAATGTTGGTTCTGATTCAGTTAAAGGGGCAGATCCAGAATATTTTTTTTACTTTCATTAACATTGCGAAATACGACTTTTTTT
>NW_019525138.1:2257052-2286570 GCF_002814215.2 Seriola lalandi dorsalis
TAATAATAATAATAATAATAATAATAATAATAATAATGTCTTTCATTTATAGGTGCCTTTCAGGGCACTCAAACACACCTTACACATAAAAACAACTACAACACACAATAGAAAATAGTCAAGAGTATCATCGCATAAGTGCACAGACAAGACAAAATGTGTTTGTTTGAGAAATTACAGGGAGATGTCACAACGTAACATTTGCTTTAGGAACCTTGAAACAAGATAAGAGGTGTTGGAAACAGGTGAAACAATATTGTGTCATTGCCTTTTTATCCATAGGTGCAGAAATTGTGTTTGGAAATGCCTCCTGGAAACTGAGGGATTTATCTTACCCAGTAAACACTGAGGGTTTTCAGCTGTCCTGACTCGGACCGACCAGTGAGGAGCTTGGAGGGGGTCGAGGTCACTGCCGGGTCACACAAACACAAACACAGCAGATTTGATTAAATGACGTCACATTTCTTTTGATATTAATAAACCGCCTAACAAAGGTGATTCTTTTTTTCAGCTAAAATCATGTAGACATGATTTTCATTGTTTTGTTTATTGTTTTTTACAAAATAAGGATGAAGTGGACTCTTGGTTGAACTTGTGCTGGTAACAGTATATTACAAGCCAAGGACAGGCAGCCTGTGTCTGCAGTAGTGATGAAGAAAACCACAACATTTATCTCCTACACTGACTGATGGTGACATCTGCATGTAGATGTAGCATGCAGCACTGCAGTTTCTCTACCGTGGATTTCTCATTCAGAAATCCACAGTGCAGCTCAACAACCCATGTGTCCTTTCAAATGTAGACAGAGAAATTCAACCATGTCACTTCATAAAGAAGAAGAAGAAGAATCCAGGACCCTCTCACCTGTAGACGTCATTATCCACAACGATGCCCTCTGTCAGGTGAGGCCACGTAGTCGCCAGGTGTAGTTCACTACAACAGAAACACAAAATACATAATCAATTATTGATAAATAATTTTCTTTTGCACAGAGATTAAATGATTCCTTGTGTATTTGTAGGGGAGGGGAGGGAAACAGAAGCAATAAGAAACAAAGCAATAGCCCCTCCCACAAGCCTAAACCCAGCTATGATGTCACTGTCACCAGGAGGACATCACACATCAAATGTTTATTCTTATATGTGATAACGTTCTGACATGTGCTGTTCACACTGTGGAGAACTGAGATGTGTTCAAAGTGGTTATTTCAGTTTTGTTTGTCATGTTCTGCAAGTTATTAACAACGTTAACAAATTTACCTGATTGGCTCCTCGCAGGCTCCAAAAGGAAGCTTCCCAAACTCCACCCCTCCCACCTCACCTCCAAGGAGTGTGTCAAAGTCTGCCCAAAAGCAAATAAATAAATGAACATTAAAAAAGACATACAACAAGAGAAAAAAACAGTTGAAGTGCACAGTAAACCTGCTGAGTATTTGCGTGACAGATTCAGATCCTGGGTGTGGATGATACCAGATCTGGGGAGAGATGTTCTGCTTCTTCACACATGATTCTTTGCAGCTGCTCTTTGCTTGGGGTTTTGTTGTTTTACCTTCTGCTCTAAAATACTCCAAAGGTATTCTATTGGATTCAATGATACATACAGTATATGGTAGGATAATCATACCATAATCATCTGTTTGTTTTTGACAGTTTTAACATTCTCCGATACATGGGAGGTTTCCTTCAGCGAAAGCCCATCCATAGCTAACCTGAATCACCTGGTAGCATGATTCCTAAGTCCGGTAACACCACCCTTCAGATATACACTGACTGTATACAGTACATGTCCTTGCTGGCATCCAGATGACAGGAACTTTAACCCCTGATTAATATGCCCACATCTAACTTTAATGCTCTATTTTTCATAGCATGGAGTTATTTATTATTATATATTAACATTTGTCCTCCTTGACGCGTGTTTTTCAAACTGGTTTTTGGACAGTCTGAGGTTGTTGTAATGTTGTTGTAATGTTGCAATTAGATGTTTTATAGATTTTTTTCCCTAATTTTTGTGGTCCTCTGATTGGACAAATTATGCAGCATCTACTTTACAGTTTAAAGAGCTGTTGTGACGTTTGTTCATGTACCTGATGAAGTCATGTAGACTGAAACAAAAAATAAATATGGCAGAATTATTATATTATTATTATATTATAGCAGATACAGTGTGCAAGACTTCCACTTTTAACCATGGTATATAAAACCAATATACCAGCACAGTCCTGCTCATAAGGATCTGAAATGTCAACATACTGCTCCCTATGGAGTAAAACGGAGAGCGAACACGGGAGTCATTTTTGGACACACATGCAACAACTTCTTCAGAAGTAGCAGCTTTGTGGCTGTTGAACAAACCTGTGCTACATCTCCTCAGTCAGTCGGCCAAAAAAATCAGATTAAAATACAGCCTTCTTTAATAAAAAGTCTGTGACAGGTAGGTATACACTCTCCAAAGTTCCTTCCGCACAGCAACATCTGTATGTGGAAACCAATATCTGAATATTCTACATTGTGAAGAAATATTAAGGAGTTAATACATCAATGTTTTAATGATGATCATTTCAATATCATGATGATTTCACAATATTACTGTAACTATTATATTTTCAGCCTCAATATTGTGTTATTGTACTTGTATTTGATGCCATGACAACCTTGTTGTGAAACCAACAGTATCAATGAGATCAATAATCAATTAGATTATTTGTTAATATGAACCACATCATGTGTGTGTATACCTGGAGGCTGCTGCGGCCATGAATACTGCTGCCAGTCCTGGAGGATGTAAGTGAAACGGATCGCGATGTTGATCGGCGGCAGAGGGGACAGAGTGCAACCCTGAGCAGAAATCAGACAAGAGAACACAGGTTTACAGGCTCAATGTATTACACTGTCTGTGCTATTGGTGCTCATCAAAGGATGGTTTTATTGAAGATGACACATCACTCCATTTAGCTTTAAGAAGTTTTTGACTAAACTGTTCCAGGAACTAAACTAAACTCATCACAACTCCTTCTGTTTTCTCTTCTAGAAAACACATCTATAATAAACTATAAATACCTTGAAGACATCCACAGACTGTGTGCGAAGGACCTTCTACCTTGCACTTATTGCCCACATGGATCGAATTAACCTGGAAGTTACTAAGCTCTAATGAGGCATTAGCTACAACATTGTTCTAGGGCTATATAATCGATGACATCAATATTTTCAGAGCAGCGTTTCCCATATACTGACTTATTTGTGGCGTCCTGCCACAATATCAACATTGGCTGCCTCATATTGATGTTCTACTAAACAGCAGAGCAGAGAGGCTGCGGTGGACAAAGAACCTGGTGAGGTAAAGATAACCTGAACATTACTCGTGTTGATGACATGTATTACTGTACTTTGTTTCTGTAAGTGCAATAAAAGTTGAATCTGTTCAACAAACATGTAGAAAAGCAGCATTTTCAACTGTTTGTCCGCAGTCTCCCACCATGTTTTACACAACCACAGCCTGCTGGTTACACTAACAGCGAACTGTTACGAATAAGCTCAAAGGAAAACTGTCTGTATGTCGTCTAACGGATTATCTTAGTTTGCAATGAATCTTAAAATGTGGTAAATTGTTGTGAACATAGTTACTGCCTAACCCTGTAGAGTGCCTTGAGATAATGTGTGTTATGATTTGGCTCTATACAAATAAAAGTTAATTGAAATTGTCTAGAGCTTGGCCGATTATATTGAATATTGCGATATTTCCTGCGATATTTTTGCGTACTGTACAGTGTGCCTTTGAATATGACAAATAAACCTTTGGACTGCAGTTCAAAGTTTTATATGATTAATATCATATATCGCAATATTTGGGCTGGATTGTATCAAGATATTAAATTGTGCCCATTACTGTCTGAGACAAATGAAATATATTCTTCTAATGTGCCTTGCTCCAAAGCACTTACTATCTTTGCCTTGAAGATGTCCAGCAGGCCTGACAGGTGGTTGTACTGACTCGGCACCTTGCGGAGATGCACCATCTCAAAGTCAGTGCGCACACCCGGTCCCTGGCACTCTCCAGCATACATCCGTCTCCACTTCTGCTGGGTCTGAACAAACATGGGCACCTGGCTGAATGCAGACACATAAAGAAGAGGAAAAAGCATTAATATAAAAGCTTCAGCATGTTGTCCCCGTCTCTCGGACACTGTTCCTCTCCAGCTGACCTTTAACCCCATGGAACTGGACAGATGGTGAAAGCAAAGCAACCTGCAAGTGCAACACATTTGTGGGAACCTCATGACCATGTTTCATTTCCATTGTAGAAAGAACATCATGAGTGAGTTCAGCTGATGAATGACTCAAAAATTTAGATTCAATTCCCATTTTTTAAAATGTTCACTTGTATATTTGTTCTTAACTTTAATTTCAGAAACACTGAGGCATTCCATTTTGTAATTTTACATAACAGCTGAGAGGTGAAGGTGTTCTAAAACTTCTGACCAGTATTCTATGGTATGAAAAGGGAATGACCCATCAGCAATAAACACAAGCACCTGGTTATACAGTTTCCTGGACCTACAGTACTATGATCTAACATTATGATTATAGCTGAGAGAAAAAGCCACACCTGAGATGGAAAATGAGCCACGGGAAATAAATATCCATAAAATAGAATGTGACATCTCTAAGTTCTTGCTTTGATATGGTGTTTAGCCACAATTTGAGTCTTGATTGTTGAATGGTAGTTTGTGAAAACTGCATCATGTCGTCATTTTATTCTTGCAATGCAGAAACTTACCGGCACAAACTCTTTTTTCTTGTTTGCTAATACTTCTTAAGCATGAACACACACAGACACTGAACCACACCCTGTAAACAAACCTACGTAGGTGCTAGGAGGCACAACCCAGTGCTAACTTCACATCTGGTTGTAGTTGCCATTTAAACATATAATGATAGGGTTAGGGTTATATATTTGTGACAGATATTTGTGCTCAAATGCACAACAGCAAAATTATAAATAAACATCTCTAATCCTTAAATATGAGGCAGTCAGACTCTCAAACCAGACTGTGCAGCATTATCTCCTCACAGAAACATGGTTTAAAACAAAGAAATACAATTGGTACCCACATCATTAAATCCCTGTGACAAGAGTTACAACTTTAAATAATATTGATATAATCATAGAATCCTGGACAGCTAAAGTAAAACCCACACCGTCCGCCCCTGGCTGCAGATTTGTGGTGCTTTGGACACCACACCATCCAGACAATAATACAACTGTTGCATGCCCCCTGGCAAATTTATCCATCATCATCACACCCTCACCCAGCCCTTTTGCATTTTGTGCTGCTGCAGATACATGCGTCAAAATAGCAAAGCCACCCACTGCCTTAAATGATGAAGGTGACTCACCAGCCGCTGTTGGCCAGAGAAATGGAGATGGAGCTGAGGAGCAGATTGCATTTGGACTCACTGACAATGGCCTCACAGTTGGCTCCAGGGGAGATGACCACAAACTCTCGCATACCATACCTGTAGATACAGTTACAGCAGCACATACAGCATCAGCATCATATATTTCTCTGCTTTGCTTTCTGTCTGCCCCTGGTCTAGTTTGGCAAACAATGTGATGCTGACATTAGCATAACATAGTATTTAATGATATATTTAATCAACTAATCACTATGAAGATAGTCAGTTGCAGTTTTAATGTACTTAGTTCATTCAGTTGGACACCAGTGTAAAATGAGGTTGGAGTAAAATCTGAGTAATCTGAGCTTCTTGTGAATGACTTTACAGCAGCCAGGTGACTATGTTAAATGTCAACCTGGTCTCTCTTTGCATGAAAATGTAACCACTGACAGAACTCACCATCTGACCAGGCAGTGGGCTCGAGGAGGGAAATCATTGTTCATACACAGAAGGTCCTGCATCGCCAGGGGGAAGGCATCTGGACAGAGGAGAAGGAAACAAAACATGTATCAAACACTAACTGTTGGAGGGATGAATTCAGCTCTGTGGGTGTTCTTTCACCTGTTAACATTAAGTTTATACTACATTCAAAAATTAAGTTAACATGCTAAAACATAAAACTACATCAGGTAACCCACATACCTTCCTCATGCTTGTCCTTTCCATCATCCTTCTCAGATTCTTGTTTCAGGAAGTAGTGAGTTATGAAGAACTTAAAGTCAGCAAAATTTATATCCTGAGACTTCTCCCCCCACGTGCCACTGGTGTATTCACCCTGTGTTCAAATAACATAACAAAGTGCAGTTGGAGAACACTGTTCACTGGAGTCATTCAGCTGAATATTTAAAGCTACGAATAAGAGCAGAATACCTTCTCTACAGACAACTTTCCTGCAGAGTTCCCGATCAGTTTCCAGTCATTTAGCACTTCCTCCACTCTGGACACAAACCTATGAAATGTTAGATAAAATGCTGTCAGCAGCAGGGATTGGTTGGACATACGCAGTGCTGTTCACAAAATTAGCCAATTAACAGATTGTCATAAAAATTAACCAGAAATTTAAATGATAATAATAATTAACCATTTAAGTAATTTATCAAGCAAATATACTAAACATTTTCTGGTTCCAGCTTCTCACATTTGAAGATTTTCTACATTCACTTTCATATGACATTCATCTTTTATAGTACTGTAAACTGATACCTATGGGTTTTGGACTCTTGGTACTTAAAGCCAATGCCTACCAGTTTCACCAGGTGGTGGTACACAATAAGAAGTACTAGCACTCATGTGGGCAAAAAGATTAATACAAATTTCTTACACCCACTGATTTTCTCACAATCCATCAAGAGTTATCTTAATTTTGCGGTCAGATCTCAGGATAGAGCCACTGGAATAAACTACATAACTACACCTGAAACAGCAACATTAGCTATTAGCATTAACAATTCAATCATGTGATATGTACTGCACAACCAGAATTTCTACATTCAATACTTTAAGTACATGCTATTGATAATACTTAATGTTGTTTTAAGCAGGCTGGTGAATGAGGAACTTTAATTTCTAATGGAATATTTTACATTGTCCTGCTTTTAATTAAATGATCTGATTAGATAGTGACTGGATCATTTTCACAACATAAGGAAGTTTCTTGTGTGTGTGTGTGTGTGTGTGTGTGTGTGTCGTGGTGGCAGCAGGACTCTGCAGTAATTACTCTTAATAATAATTATAATCAGTGTGTAATGAGGTGAAGCCTGACGAGGGGCTATGAGCTCGCCTACCGTTCCCACTCTGACGCGGTGGTGAAGTCGGTGATCTCAAACACCTCTGACTCGGGCTGCAAGAGACGCAAACAGGTTCAAGTCATACATACATTCAGTTCTGCTCTAATGAGATTTAAGCTTTGACAAATACGCGGCCCTCCTGTACTGAACTATTAGGCTAAAGAAAAACCTTAATACATCCATCAGAGAAACTCACATCACTGTCGGCAGCCATTGTTGTTGTTGTTTTTCTTCTTCTTCTTCCACGTCATACAGCCTGTTCTCTCTTTCTTCCTGTTTCCGGTAGTCTAGACTCTACACGGCGTACCGCTGCCGCCTACTGTTCAAAACCAATCGTTACTCTACCAATAAACTATAAACATTAATACAGTTTGCCTCACAGCTACGTTTGGAATAGTTGGAATAAGATAGGCTCAGAGCGTCCTCTCTTCTGATTGGCTCACCGACCTGTTGTTACTACAGAGGCCTGAGAGATGGTGTTTGTTACTTGAAACCTATGGATATCAAAACTACAAATTAAACATATTAAAATATGGGACCTTCAAATACTGTTCACCCAGTGCACTCCAGGTAAGCCTGCAATTCTTCCAACACGACCACCAGGCGCCACCATTACACTACTTTTTCAACTGGTTGTATGGGAAACTGCGGCTGTAGGAGATGTGGAAGCAGAGAGCCAACAGCATCCAGGCTTTTAGCGGTTTTTTGAGTAGTGTCCTCCTCTGTGTTTTTCCTTGAGTGCAGAAAGAGCTGGTCCGATAGACCCGGAGAGCAGGTCCAAGCTGGACTGCACCTTTGGACTGGAAGGAAATGAAAACAAATGAAAAAAAAGTGTGAATATGTGTCAAGTGACGTTTTTCCACCAATCAGAGCTTCACAACAATCACATGCCACCAGGAAGTACGAGCACGCGACGTGCCAAACGTTCCCTGTACCTTCCAGAACTTCCAGTTTGCATTTTGTTATTCCATGTCACTTATTTGGGTGAATTTTAGGCGTATGTATCACCCTCTCGGCCTTCAGTGATATAATTAGTCATTTAATATTTCTAACGTGTTGAAGTTTCCTTTTTGCTCAATGGCTAGTTCCTTTCCAAGTGTGTCCGAGTTGGTGGCGGATGCTCGGCGGTTGTATGGGCAGGCTTTCGGGGGAGAGGCACCTCAGGTGGCGGTGTGTGCTCCTGGAAGAGTCAACCTGATAGGGGAGCACACCGACTACAACCAGGGATTTGTACTTCCAATGGTAAAACGGCACAACTATTCACTCAGAGGAAATGTGAAGGTGGTTGTGGTTAACACACCAAATGTCATTCAAAAATTTGTCAATTTAATGTTTGTTTTACTTATGGTGGATATCAATGTGATCCATTAAAAACATTTAAAGGAGCCCCTCTACAGTTGTATACATGCACTACACCCAGGAATAATTAGCTAAGCAAAAACTAAACTTTTATTTTAACCAGCCTGTTTTGCATTAACAATGTTGCAGTCTAACTAGAGCCTACAGATTGGCACATAGATATATAATTTCCATGTATCAGTATTAAGTGAGAAGCGTAAAAATGCCAGATTTTTTTAATGGAGTTTGGTAAGACATTTCCATGAAAAAGTAACCACTCAGCTGCATGAATGTGTTTGTGTTTGGTGAGCCAGGCGCTGCCCCTGGTGACTGTGGTGGTAGGCAGTCAAACCGCTGGCCAGGATGTTACCGTGGTAACAGCAACTGAGGATGCTGATGAGCCTCACAGAGTGGACTTCAGCCTGCCTAGTGATGGATCACCGCTGTCTCCAGGGTTACCCAGCTGGGCGAACTATGTGAAGGGTGTTATACAACATTACAGGGGTAAACAAATGAACTAAAAACATCACCTGGAATCTTGGAGTTTATATTTCAGTTTTGACCTGAAGTGAATGAGAAGCTTGTCGATCCCAATGTCATCTTATCCTGCCTTGTTTTCACACTGCAGGACATTTATTTAATATGTATTATCTATGTGTCTCACACGCTTCAGCACCTCCTGTACCCGGTTTCAGGGCGGTCATAGCCAGCAGTGTCCCCCTGGGAGGAGGTCTGTCCAGCTCCGCCTCTCTGGAGGTGGCTTTCTACACATTCCTGCAGCAACTCAAGCCAGGTCAGAGTCTGTTTACATGGACTTCAGTCACACCAGTGTGGTTCTTATATTCAGTTACTGCAGTCAGGAGGGAATCCTCATTAAATTAGAGATAGGGATTATCAAAGAAAGACATATCGATACATCAGCAAACTGAGTAATTGGGGGAGAAATGACCAAGACCCCGATGGTCACTCTGGCTGAGCTCCAGAGATCCTGTGTGGAGATGGGAGAAACTTCCAGAAGGCAACAACTATTTAAATTTAATGTTGTGTTTCAGGCACTAAACTGATTGTGTTCATTCATCTGACTTTTCGTTGATGTACTGTAACTTTGCCAGTATTTCACCGAAGAGGGTTTTTCAAATGACACTCAATTATATGTTATTTTAAAAAATAACTGAAACATGAAATACAACAATATAATTATATTATAACCAGAGATGATATGGTATATTGCGATACTCGGGTTGGGTTGTATTGAGATATTAATTTTTGGTTATCGCCCAAGCCTACACTGCATGTTGCATGTTGGCTTTGATTTTGGTGATGTTCTATGTCCTGCTTTCACAGATGATGGCGACAAGGTGTCCAAAGCACTCGCCTGTCAGCAGGCAGAACACACTCATGCCGGTGTACCCTGTGGCATCATGGATCAGTTTGTGTCTGTGCTTGGCAAGGAGGGACATGCTTTGCTGATTGACTGCAGGTATTGTAAACATCCAATGAGAGTAAATTAATCCAGGAGTCTTTGGTCTCTTTTTGGCAGAACATCAGAGAAAACGCTGCATTATCAGTCTTGCACTTCTTTGTTGTTGTACTTAGGTCCCTCGAAGCCACCGCCATCCCCCTGGCAGATCCAAGCCTGGTCATTCTCATCACCAACTCCAATGTGAAGCACTCTCTGACTGGCAGTGAGTACCCCACAAGACGCAGACAATGTGAGAAGGCTGCCAGCATCCTGGGAAAGGCCAGTCTCCGAGATGCTACCACGAAGGACCTGGAGGGTGTGAAGTATATCTTTTTGTTATCCCGTGCTTACCCTTTCTGTTCCGCTCTGTCTTACTTTATTACCAACTGTCCTTTTCTGTCCTGGGCCAGGTTGCTGTCCTGATTCCTGCTCCATCCTGTCCTCATCCTGTCCTCTTCCATTCCACTGATGTAATTCTCTCTTTTCCTATATTTTACTGCCCTTGTCTTCTTGTGGTCTCCTACTGCTCCTTCTGTTCCAGAGTTCTGTCCTTTCCCTTGAAGGAATAGTTCAGTATTTTTGGAAAATAAGAAGAATTTGCTTTTCCAAGAGTCAGATGAGAAAATTAATACCAATCTCATGTCTGCGGCTTTGTCAAAAGTTCCAACACATCTGCCAACACCTCCTGAGAAACGTTTTGTGTTTGTTGAGACTGTTTAGCCTCATGGTCTATGGAGTCTGTAGGATCTGAGTTGGCATGGGTAAGACAAGATACATGTTCGTACTGTACAGACAAAAAGGACAGTACCAATACCAAAAATACAAAGCCAGCAGGTACATTTCCATCCTCTGTTTTTTGTAAAGTTGGTGCATAAAATAAAAATAATTGGTGGTTACATTGGACTCTATATAGTCCTTTTTAAATTAATGCAGAAAAGGTGTCAAACACCATAAAATTTATTTACAATATTTAAAGCAAATCAGGCAATTTCTCACAGTTAATTCTGCCGGAATATTTTTACACTCAATGATTTTTTCACACATTGAATATTGTTTTACCAGCTGGTCATTTACAGAAGGAACAACACTTAAATCAATAGAATCACTTTTCAAGAAAACCATAAAAGTTTTACATAAAAAAAATAAATAAATAAAAAAAACTACTTCATTTCACCGTTGCAATATACTGGAAAAATATAATCTATTAAGTTTTGAGAATTTATAAAATTTTAAATATGCTTGTTTTATTTATAAGGTTTTGCTTGGGCCCCACCACCTTTTACATTAATTCATTAATTAGAGGGCTAACAGTGACATTGGTACTATGGCGACCGCTAGAGGGGCCTGTGAGGTGCCTCATAGGTGCACCACATTTGGACAAACTGTTTTAACAGTAAAGGGAAGTAAATATGGGAATGGCTAACCACTTGTAATAAGGCAGTGTTCTTCATATCCCACCTTTAACACATCTCAAACATTGGCTCAAGTCAAACCAGATCTGTGATCATCTTTCACTTAGTACGCAGTAAAATGTATTTGTGTACGTGATATTTGTAGTGGTGTATTGTGACTTATAATGTTTTATAATAAATAAATAAATAAATAAAATTTAAAAAATCACACTTTGCTGAGGTGGAAAAGTTGGAACAGATTAAATACAACAAAGGACAGTGGAAACAGATTTTTGTAATAGACCCTGACATCCTGTTACCTGCTTTTTCTTCTTCTGCTGTCATGCCAACACTTGCTGCTACAGGCCTCCGCCACTCAACCAAAGATAGCCCGAAAAAGAAAGTAAAAGAACAGACAGGACTGTGTTGCATCTTGTCATAGTTTACAGTTCTTTTGTGCTTGTCAGTCTGTCATCCCCATGTGTGTGGCAGTTACTACTGTGTGGCAAATGTGCAGAGAAGATCTATAGGTTGTAGGAAAAAGAGCCAAGACTTGAACACACCATCCTGCTCAGTTCCTGTGATTAAGCTGACTTTATTTTCTCCTTCTCTATAATTCCAGAGGCAAAGGACAGACTGGATGATGTTACCTATCGACGAGCTCGTCATGTGATTGAGGAGATAGAAAGAACTGCTCAAGCTGCTGAAAGCCTGAAGAGAGGAGCCTACAGAGAGTTCGGCAAGCTAATGGTGGAGAGCCACAACTCTCTCAGGTACGGTTTCAGCAGCTGTGTCCCCCCCCTGAGTCAGGGTTTAGGCCGGAGTGTGGGAGCTGCACAGTAACTAACTTGATGTCCCTGTGGCAGAGATCTGTATGAGGTGAGCTGCAGCGAGCTGGATGAGCTGGTGTCTGCAGCCATGGAGGTGGAGGGGGTGTTCGGCAGCCGGATGACAGGCGGAGGATTCGGTGGATGCACTGTGACTTTGATGCAGGCCGATGTCATTGACAGAACCATACTCCACATAAAGGTTAACACACACATACACACACTCACACACACACACACACACACACACACACACACACACACACACACACACACACACACAAAGATCACATGTCCTGTTTGGATATTCACAGGATTATCATCAATTTACAAAAAGCTGGTCAGTTGTTATGAAACATCCCACATTTTGGCAAATAGCTTGAGTCTGATGAGAAGATCAGTATCAGCTTCATCTGTGTCTGTTCAGTAGAGAAACTGATCCATGTCCTCATGCTTCACAGCTTTGTTATAGTTTGTGAAGGAACACTGAGCTATTCAGTCACAGAGAAAATAGAATTATCATAAGGACTTATCCAAGGAACACATTGCCTGCGTTGCGTGTGTGGTGGCTGCGTCACTGCCAATGCCAGCTCTTTCTACTCAGAGTTTCCAGGTTACTTGAATGTTGGATTTTCTTTTCATTATAAATTCATTTCTGATTTATTTTTGACTGAAAACATCACTAAAAGGCCATTGTCTCCACATGCAGCTGCTAAAATGGTAAAACAAAAGTGTGATATTCAGTTTCAGACATTGAAATTACAGTGAAAGGTGTTAATTTTATGTGATGTAGTTGGTATGACGTCAATATGACATCACCAGGTCTTTTCTCTTGTCTTGTCTGTTTTTGCTGGGAGCTACACGCGTCACAGGTGAAAAATTGGTGTGACCCCGAAACTCTACATCAGTGGTTCTCCAGCTTTTTCACATCAGCGACCCCTAAACTAACACAAATTACACACACCCAGTTAGTAAGACTTTGTCCCAGGGTCCCCATCTGATGAGACATTTGCTTTTAGATTTTTAATTACAGAAAGTGTTTGAAACCCATGATCAAATAGTCATAATAGTCACACATTCTGTCATTGTTTTACTTATGGACGGAAATATAGTGCAAATGAATTATTCCCCTTTTTGCTGGTGACGCCCAGGAACCCCTTTCAAGGACCCCTGGGGGTCCTCGGACCCTACTTTGAGAACCAGAGTAGGGTCTAGATCACACCACACAGCTGCGAGGCGTGAGATGCTTTAATGCAAACCAAGACATTCCGCAGCCACGCATACTCCACACATCCATTGTGTTCCCAGCCTTAGGCTTTTTAAGATGTAGCATTGTGCATGTAGCTGAGGTAAACAGTCCCTTACATATACAAAAGTGACAGTGTGAAAATGTGTTGGTTATTCTAGAAAACTGCTCTAATCAGTATTTTTACATTAACACTGGGTTTATTTGAGATTAACAAGACTTGCTTGAGATTAAACCGTACAGAATATACATGTAGACATGTAGCTGACCTTGGTGACCTTGATATCTGCAGAGATGTTCTCCATTCCAGATATCAAGAGTTTTAGATCCTCCATCTATGCTCACCCATATCAGATCCAGGTGTTTTAGGTTTCTACATTTAAGTGCAGTTTTGTGTGGATATAGCATTTACACATACACATTACAAGCCTTTCTCTCAATCTCACTCTCTACTATCATTTACTTTAAAAGATATTTGTAGTAATAGTCGTAGTAGTGGTGGTAGTACTATTGGACAACTGAAAAACTTAGCTGCAGTGTAAAATAACAGGTGCACATCAGTTTTTTTCATTTTTTCTGATTCTGTTTTCTGAAGAAAAAAAAAAACCCTTTTCATTCCAAAGGGTATTTGAAATGAAATGTCTGAGGACATTGTTCATTTGTTCACAGGGGATAAAAAGCACTTTTCAGTGCTCTGGCTGTCACTTTAACGGGGGCATTTCAGACAAATTGCCCAGTCCCCCGTGTCTTGCTCAGACAGCTCCAGTGTGTGTATGTGTGTGTCAGTGTGTGTGTGTGTGTGTGTGTGTGTGTGTGTGTGTGTGTGTGTGTGTGTGTGTGACTGAGAGATCAGGGGGTAAGAACTGAGAATAAAAGCAGGCTTCGTAGAGACGGAGCCAGAAGTGTCCCGTCATTAGCATGCTGGTCTGGTCACTGTGGCCCTGCTGCCTTTCTGCTTTAGGCCTGCTGCTGTTGGCTGACACCATTCAGGAGATACATCAACAAAGATGTAAATTTAACCACACAAGATCTCGGGAAACACCTGCATCTAAAACTGAAAGGATGACGCGTTTGCTTTGAAGCAACAGTGAGAAGGGAAAGAGCAGCAGCCTTTTATTGGTTTGAAACTCTGGTTTTATAAATCTTTAGCTTTGGAAACTGACTTGGCATCTCTTCTTACTCGGCCGTATCCTGGCTACTACTGCGCCTTGCTGACTGTCAAAGGAAACAAGTCTTTCTTGGAGTTAAAAGAAACACTTAAAACTTCCACATCCCTCAGTCTACAGCATTCCTGACCAGAGCAGAGGGATCCTTGTCCTCCCGACAACAACATCAGCTTAACAAGATCATAAAACTCACAGCTTTACCTCCAAGATGCTGAACCTCAACTCGCCGGACAACAACAGCAACAGGAACTCTCTCCAGGACCCGGTGTCATTAAATGTTGGTGGAGAAATTTACACCACAACCCTGGACACTCTGACACGCTGCCGTGACTCGATGCTTGGCGCCATGTTCACAGGACAAATCCCCATGCTCAGGGATAGCAAAGGAAACATTTTCATAGACCGCGACGGTAAAGTGTTCAGGTACATTCTAAATTACCTGCGCTCCAGCTCCCTGGACCTGCCGGACGGCTTCTCAGAGCTGGCACTGCTGCAGAGAGAGGCTGACTTCTTCCAGATACACCCCCTGCTGGAGGAGATTCACCGATATGAGGCGTCAGTTCCTCGCAGCCTCAGAGGAGGGCCTCTCGGAGCCATGATTATTGTTAACGTTGAGTCCAAGGTATGTATGTACTGAGGTCAGTCTGACAACAAATCAAGTCACTTTTTAATTTGAATTACAGTGACAGTCCACCTTGGACAACTTTTCATTTCATTGTATTAATTAATTCATTAATTAATATGACATCTCGAGGAAGTATAATTCCTGTGGAGAGACTTTTTCCTTGTAAAGTGATAATGAGGAGAGATTTATTTGGTAATTTTATCAATAATGATGTGCATCAAATTACACTGAACATGTAATTTGTTTAAATAATTTGCACAAGTAGTTTTGGACGATACCCAAAGTTTAATATCTTGATACAGTCCAGACCAAATATTGCCATATACTATATTATTGTGGTGGGGTGGGGGGCGTTATAATATAATTATATCATCTTACCTTATTGAGGTGCGGTTGCATTTACATAATGCATATATTAAATACTTAACAACAGGAAGAATAAAAGAAATATGTTTTTATATTATGAAAATGATTACATATGGTGGGAAATATCACGATATACAATGTTATTGTTGGGGGTGGGGGAGGGTTATAATATAATTATATACTGTATGTTCTATTTTTCATGTTTCAGTTGCCTTGTTTGATACATTTTCAAACAATCAATGTATATTGCTTATGGCGAGAAATAACGTAATACTTGATATTATCAAATATTGGTCCAAGCCTAAATCCAAACCATGTAGCCTATTTGTAAAATGAGCTACAATAAACAGTTTTACACCATGTCTATACAGGCTGTATAGTGACAGTAACATACAACCAGAACACCAGCAGCAGCAGCTTCACTTCTCCACCATTGTTTACACAGGATCTGTACTGTGTGTAAGTCACCTGTGTTTTTGTAGCCGATACACATTCACCTCTGCAAGGCATGTGAAACTAAAGACCTTTGAACCTGAACTTTTTTTGCAGCCAGTTAAAATGACCCTCAACTGGGGTAAAGTCTGCAGGTAGCATCTGTCTTGTGGAGAGGGATGGTACACATTCATCTAATAAAGTGGAGCTTGATACAACAGAACATGTTTACTCAGGGACAGTTTAATCCAGCCATGTGGCACATGAATATCTTCGCTTTGGTTTCAATGGAGAGATTTTGTGAAATTCTAAAGATACTGGCCTTCACAAACCTTCTGATCTGATGTTTACTGTATATACATCATGAGCGGAGGTTGTGTGTGTGCATCTGGACGTGGAAAGACCAGTTCTTTATTTGTGTTCACTTTGGAGAATGTCTTGTCAGCATCTTCTCCCCTCTCATTCCAGGTCCGCATTCTCCACTTTAACTTGCGCCATGGGCCAGAAAACTATGAGCTTCGTACATGTTCCGTGCAAGCCTTTACAGTCGACCTCTTTTGCACCTGGAGAGCTTTCCTCGGTCTGCTTTGCGAGCGCTTCTCCTACAGAACATCCCAGGGTCTTACCAGCCCCCACCCATGCAACCCGAGGCAGAACAGGCTGAAACTGGAGTGGGTCCCGCGGCCCGATGAACTCCCGCAGGACCAGTATGACAAACAACGCTACCAGGAACTAACTGTGTGTAACCCAGAGGTCACACGGTCAGATGAAATCATGAACATGCACCAGAACCTCTGTGAAATCACAGACATGCAGGGTTTTGTGGAGGAGCTGCTGAAGGTGTCTCTGGCTGAAGGGTTCAGGGTTGATCTGGTGACTCCGGACCCAGCGGATATTCTTAACTGCACCTCACTGCGACTCGTCAAGGGCTGAGCTCTGGGTGGAGAATTAAACTAACAAAAAACACAAGAACATGCCAAGTTGATGAACTTTGGACAGTTCTTTTTAGTCACATCTGAACCACTTACCCTTAGAACTTAATCTGTTTAATCAAATCTATTATTAGTTGAACTAACTTTTTGTAGAAATAAAAAGGATATGCATTGTGACTAGATGGTAATTGAATATTATATTTAAGAATTTACCAAAATAATAGATAAAAAGCTCTGTTAAATAGAATATTTTATATAATAATACAAATAATAATAAAAAGTTTTTCCACATGCTTACACGTCATATTGTCAATATTTATATGTAACATTTAGATGTAACTTAGCTTTTTTCAGACATGGAATCTGAACCATTGTTAGCTTGATTTAGCAGTTAAAGTGACAGCTTTGGGGCTTTCAATGTGGAAATGTGGTGGAAATGTTCCATGTTGACTCTGTTTATAATGTCATAAGGAATATTTACATGTGGCAGCTCTGGGGTTGGGCTTGATTCCACTCTCCATACAACTTTGTAGCTGCCCCAATAAACTTTCTTCATTTATTACATCATGATCTATGTAGATTTCTGTTCCGTCAATCATGTCTGAGAGCACATAAGCACATTCTTAATGGATGCTTACCAAAATGCATGGTGTTGATCCTTGAGGCCTAACAAAGGCATTTAGTGCATTTCCTACCTCGTAAAAAATTTACTAAGCCAATTTTTGGAAGAAATGTGAAGCATACATCTACATTTCACTGCCCTGCCTTTATTTGTGCATTGCTACATTTCATGTTATGTTACCATTGCCAACGTGTGTGTGTGTGTGCAGGAAAGACTAAGGCTGTATTCATATAGACATTAAAACAATGCAGGGGGCTGAGTTGGTGGCCGTGTGCTGTTTTATGTACTGGTGAGACGGTTCGATCGAGTCCACTTTTTGCAGGCGTGTTTGCATGTATATAACTGCCAAATGCAGCGCCTTGACTGATGATGTCATGTTGTGTTGCAGCAAAAGCAGAATCAGGTTCATCTTTTTTGCCATGTGACATTATGAACAACCCCCCCCACCACCACCACCCCCCACCCCCACTGCATCAGCGCACTTCCCACATTCAAATGAATCAAAAGGGCTGTGATAGCCTAGAAGTTTAGCACAGAACTGGAAGCAGACATGAGGATTTTCTCAGTACGGTAGTGATGAATTGTGAGGAGTCCAAATTCCAGAGGAGGGAGGGATGGAGTACGATCATTTAGCGATTGGGACAGCAGTATTGTTGCCGAAAGCTCAGGTCGGCTCTGGTGATTACACTTCAATACAGCTCTACGTTATTGGACTGTGACAAAATCAAGTCAAAGTTAAAGTCAAACTTTTTTGGAAGAAAAAATTTAATTGTTATTGGGTTGGAGTCAAAAGATATGTCTATTACCCGGTCTTTGATATGTTTTGCTCCGCCTTTGTTCATTTTATTTATATATATTTATTGATTTTCATTGAAACGTGGTGAGATCTGTAGAAAGTCCAGCTGCACTGTTACTGTCCAAAAAAACATGGACCTGATGTGACAGCAACAAATATTGCATTTCAAATTTTATCTTCCAAAAGAAGTTACATCAAATATCCAGACTCTACAGAGACACCAGAGCCAGCAGTAAACCACCAACGGGTGTACAGAGACAAGACTGTTCTCCCCAGGATGATGATGGACATTGACTGGCCGGTCATTTGAGAAGCCAGACTGCTAGCTGCCAGATGACAGGTTGTTCCCATGCGACTGATGGGTCCTGAATGCCTCTGAAAGCTCTGAAAACATAATAGCAACCGGAGAATGAAAATTCTTCTACTTGGCTACCCCAGGCCCACAGAGGTCAGCTCTCAGGCGGGGCAAGAACACTTGCTTACATTCGGACTGTACTTAGCTTGATGCGGACTTTGAATTGGAACAGTACTCGAGCTGTGATGTTTCACAAGTCCACAAGAACACAAGTTTGGACATGAACTCCGGTTGAGAAAAGCCTTATTTCTCTCCAGACTTCCTGGACTTCCTGGACTCTCGTCATCACCGTGACATTGATCAGCAGCCACATCAGTCAGTTGAGCTTTGTAGAGCCAGGCTAGCTGTTTTTCCCCCGTTTCCGCTCTTTTAGTTAATCGGCTTCTGGTTCAAGCTCCAGTTAATTCACAGACATGAAGGAACTGATCTCATCTCACTAAACCAGAAAGTAAATAAGTTTATATCCAAAACTGGTGTCTCTCAAGCCACAACATGTAGTTTCATTTTTGATGAGGTGTAGTAATAGATATAGTGGCTACATGCATAGGCTCAGTAATAATAATAATAATAATAACTTTATTTATATATTACCTTTTAAAAACAGAGTTTACAAAGTGCATTGACAAATTAATCAAAAGCAATAATAGTCAAAAGCAGGACAGAAATAAGGTAGAGTTACAAAGGGAGGACAAACAATATAATTCAGTATAAATAAGGACAATTAGACCTAAAACATTGAATATATGTCAAAGTTACATTTTGTCTTGCATTTAGATCTTATTTTCACATGAAGATGAGCTTATTCACAGTATTAAACGACTAATGAAACTGCCTGTGTCTCCTCGTGGGAGTTCTATATTCGTTTGGCCTTTAAATGACTTGCAGGGACAATCAGATGAGTAATGGAGTGTGTAATTTTAGTCTGGAGGAAGCAGTAGTAGGCTAGAGGAAATTTGGAGGAGGAAAAGACACGTCGCAGCTGAGGAGGAAAGGTGTCTAGTTGTGAAAACAAAGCCAGCGGTGCTTTCCTCTTGCTCTCTCTCTGAACTTCCTTTCCAGAACTGTGGGGGATGTGATGAACATGAATTGTTCTGAACCTATGATGCATGGACCGTGTGCTTTTCATTTATTCTTCAGTTGCAGGAGTTCACACACTCATTGTCTGTGAATGTGTTTGTTTTCTCTTCCTCTTCAGGAGCGATACAGTGGAACCCCAACTTTCTATGTCACGACTCCTTCAGAGGGAGCTCGGTTTCTCAGTCTCTCCTGACCTTGGTCAACACATCTCTGTATGAGGACTGCAGATTCATCGCTTTTTACAGGCTTTACCACTTGATTATACCCTTTTTTTCAGTTCTCACGATCGAAATGATGTGCTGTAATGCAGACTAGAGCATTCTGTCAATGTGGAAGAAGTGCCTTCACAATAAAACAATGCTTCCTGGTAACATTACTAGATTTTTGTCTCAATTATGCAATGCTTTATCTTCTAGATACTACTACTGCTACTTGTAGCAACTGTTAAATAAAATTATGACTTTGCTGTAATTATTAAAATACTGGAACAATTTCATATTATTTCCATTTGACTTACACAAAGTGTGTGATTTCGCCAAACTCAATATACTAATACATATAATAAAGGAATAATGGTGTAAGTTGTCCCACCCTTACAGGTAAAAACAAAGGTTGGTAGATTTCAATCCAATTAATTTTAAACACCTGTGGGGTGAGTCATGAATATGTAATGGCTTTGAAATATTGTTGCCTTCAGATAAAGTTGTAACCGCTCTACTTTTGCACTTTTCTTTTAAAGGTTATACTGGAATAGTCTTATTCTTCATTTCCGCTGGTTATCTTAGCCTGATCTGTTCAAAAATCTAACAATGAAGGTACACTGTATTTTGGATTTTTGAGAATAAATGAATTTGAAATAATGTTTTTATTTCGGTATCTTGATTTCAATACCTGAATTTTAAAAATTGTGATACAGAAAACAAACGATTAAAAATTGTACAGACTTTCCGTTGAATGAGTGTGTGACTCTGGATATTTTTTAACTTTTTGACTAAAAAGAGAGGTCAGATAAAATCACTGCCTTGATCAGTGGGATTTTTCCACTCATTGGCTCCATTGGAAATTTTCAACAATTACCACAAACCACATACAGTGGTGTGTTCTTGTAACCATACCTCATTAATACACTTTAGAAGAAGTGAAATCTGAGTCCTCACCAGCCACATGTAAAGATGGGTTTCAGATGTTATTGCATTATATAGCCTATTGTGGTTTCCTGTATTAACCCAATTTCTTTTGTAATATAGTTTCATATGTGTATGTAAATGTAGTAAATGTCATTATGCAGCTGACGCCTGTTATTGTTGATACTGCCAGGTTGGTGCTTTAAATCGTTGTCCATAACAGAGGAGCATATAAAGTATTGCTGCAGTGAGGCATAGTTGCAGCTGAGTTTGCCAACACTTCAAATCTACGAGGTGCACTTGAATGCATCATAAGGGCGGAGTTAGCAAAGCGGTGAAGTTTAGCCTAGCCGGAGCAGGAAGCAGCGAGGCTACCGCCGCAGCGGTGGAAAAAGGAAGAGCACCAGAGTCGGTCTTTAGTTGTTAAACGGTTCTCAGACGTAATATTTTCTCGGCAAACACTGGGATTATTCGTTTTCGACTGGGTCACATTTTCCCCGACTTTGCAGGAGGTGAGAGCTCCTAGCCAGCTGGACACTGGCCGGAGGCAGGATCTTATCCAGCGGCTGTGAACGGTGGACATCGGCTGTGCAACGGCCGTTTTGAATCAGGTGGGTGAGGAGGTGGGCCCGCACGGTTACACAGAGAGTTGGTGCCCACAGGTGTTTGCTTGCCAGTCAGTTAAAAAGAAAAAAAAACTGAACTGTTCAACACACCCATCCGTTTTCTGCTCAGCACCATGAACGGATCCAACTCAAGCTAGTTGAAGTTGCCTGTGTAGCCAGACATCAGTCTTCAATTGCCCACTGGCTAACTGGCTAATCTTTACTCATAATATTCCACGAAAGATATCAAGCAGCTTAGCGTTGTTGCCTTGTTCAAAGCTAATTTGCACATTTAGTTGAATTAGAGTTACATTGTTCGCCACTTAAATTGTGCTTTAACATATATCCCAGAGTTTAGCTATAGATTTAACTTCCAGCACTTACTTTGAGTTACCTTTTTAATAAATGTATCACTTACACTATTCATGGTTGAATAGTTTGGATATTTCGGACACTACCAGTCCGGTTCTATGAAATAGGTGAGTTTGTGTATAAAAACATCAACATTAAATCGACGGTATTTTGTACGGAGATTAGTGAGGATGCTTTAATTCAATCTGGTTGGCTAGGGTGTTGTTAAGTGTAAACCTACCGTAAACAATGCATCCAGGCGAAAAATAACTAGCTTAAATGGGCGTTAGCGCACACCTGGACATAGTGATTGCAGCTTGAAGCCGTTCGTTTAGCAATGAGACAGGAGCCCAAAACAGAAAATTAGCAAGAAATTGATTTGTGATTCAACCTGGGAACCGAAAAAACCGTCGCTTTTCTTGCTAACCTCAGCGTGTAGCCGTGTGTGTGTGTGTGTGTGTGTGTGTGTGTGTGTGAGTGAGTGAGAGAGTAGTGTTGCATAATTACGGAAACGTCTAACGCTAGCTAACTTCAGCAAGGTGTGTCTCCTCGGCAGGTATGTTAGTAAGCCATTTGAGTCAACGGTCTGGTTTCGAGAATGAGTAATTGGTGTGTTTAGGCAGAGGGGGTGTGTGTGTGAGAGAGAGAGAGAGAGAGAGAGAGAGAGAGAGAGAGAGAGGTGTTTCACCGGTTTGGCTAGTTTCAGTAAAAATACAGAACAAAATGCCAAGATATGCGTAGAATAAAATAATAAAATGCAATACATGGCCCAACTTCCATTTTATGCCTGCAAATACAACTTGTGAGTTGAGTTGTTGTACTGAACTTTGTGACACGTGAGCAAATTTATATTGGTCCTCCACCTCTTTAAATTTTGATTAACTTTGAGAGACAAAAGTTGTACAGCACTAGCAGCCAAAAAAAATGTTCCGTAATCATGACAGGTTACTGAATGACACAAGGGCAGTGTCCTTCCACTCCACCTGCATCAGCACAAGACCAAGTCAAACAAAAAGCCTTTGTTCCCAGTTGTTCCACCTGCACTAACGTCCACCTGAAACGGTTATGGAGGCAAAATAAATGTCCCCTCCCAATTTAGGGCAAAACAGAGAGGAGCTTTCACCTGCTGAATTCACAATGAATTTGAGAGAAATAGTCCTGAACAAAAGCAGGAATTTCTGAGCTATCTTTGTTGTAAACAGTGTGATACAGACAAGACTTCCTTTTTTAGAACTTTTAACAGGAAAGTCAATTTATCAAACCTTGCTCGGGTGAGATGTCCAAGAGGCATAGCCTGCCTTTCTTGTGAACTTCACACAGAGCACTTGGCTCAGGCCGACAGTATACGAAGTCCAATTGATGTTAAATGTCTTCTTGCTCATCAGTCTTAACAGCAGATACACCAGGTCGTCTCATCCAGAGAGTGTTTGTAAAATTACAGGAGTCGCATCCACCTCGAGCTTGTGGGGAAAATAATGGGTATTTTATTTTTGTACTTTCTTAAAATTTGTAAACCAAACAGTTAATTGATTATTAGAGAAGCCAATCATCAGATTAACCAAAAACATTAGTTACAGCCTATATGCAGGCCTGTCTGTAGTCACATATTTAACAAGATGATTGTATCAAGCATACAAACTTATGTTTGTTTCCGTTGCATGTTGTATTCTTTATAATATTATATCCATATTTGACATTATTCTGTATTTAAATGCAATCATGACATTTAAATGTTGTGTAATATTTATTGATAACAGCTGCATAGTTGACCTGTTATGGTAATGCCAAGCTGCTAGTTAGTTATGTCTGGCAATGTTTAGTATCTGGCTGATAGCGCTGTTAACAGTGTTTGCACTGGAACTGCTGGAGCCAAAGTTAATGAAAGTGATTTGAAATAAAAACATTTTTACCAACCTCATCTGTTGAAATATTTAAATAATTTACTGAAAATGTAATCCATGTAACTAATGTAATTGTCCATAACAAAAGCACTTTCTATATTCTGTAAAGTTTCCTTTATGTGTGTTAAACAATCACACTGTTGTTCTTTGTGCTCTTTGTTATTGTGCGAGTGCCGGGACTCGTTTGTATCTTGACTCATTGTTCTTTTGCATTTCTGCCATTATTGTTGCTATGATGGTATCACAATCGCTCTTAATTGTGTGATTAGTTCTTCTTGCTTTTTTAGTCATATACGTTCAAAAATTCACATAAATTAATTTTATATGAATTGTTGAAAATCAGATTACATAATTACTTTTTATTTGATCCAGCTCTGTTGAAACCTTTGTAACTTTGAAATTAAACTGCTCAGCTGCTGAATATATGAGGGCCTAAAGATCCTACTTTAAAACGTTCACAAGACTTCACACTTTCAAAGTTGCCTTTTGATACCTTTTTGGAGAAATTCAAATCCAAAGTCCTTGCTGCAGTTTTCAGACCTTGTTAGTGTGTCATGTGATAAAACAGGAATGTTTTTTTTAGACCACGACAAAAATTTGAAACATTTCTGTCCCACACTTTTAATTCTTCAAGCTCATGTCATACCTTAATGTTTCCACGAGTCATCTCACTCTCAAAATGTCAGCACACATCCTCGAGGAGTTCTAGTTTTTTGAGATCTAAAGATTAATTGTTAAGGAAAGCACAGGCAAGTTCTAACTCACTGCAGTACAATATCCAGCCTGTGTCTAATCACTCTCCCCTTTCTAACTCTTAGATTCTCTCTTCCTTCAAACACTGTGTAGACACATGATATATTCTCTTGCTAAGTTTCTCCTGCTGTCACCTTGGGGCTAGAAACTTTCTTTTTAGGTCAATCAGTTTCTCCTCAGCAGAATGTGCTTTTGCTGAGCCATGTTGCGAGTTGCTGAGTAGCTCAGCGGTTAGTGCCATTTCTTCATCAGTCCCCCTTTTAGGTCACAAGGTGTTGAGTTCTGCCCCTGTTCAAGGCAGAGCTCCTAATAACACTCATGTAGGCGAAGGTGACGCAGACACACTCAGCTGATCTCAGTCCAACACTGTCTAACACTTGAGACCGCCCTCTCTTTTCACTGTGAGGAAATTCAAACCTCATTCACTTATTAAGACACACACACACACACACACACACACACACACACACACACACACACACACACACACCTTTTGCATATAAATCCCAGTATGCATTCTAGAGGGGTGGAAATTACCTGGAAATGATGTGAAATATGAACAAAGTTAGATGGTGCAGGGTGTTATGTGTCACCAGTCATGTCACAGCACTGTTGGGACCAACAGTTAAAGCATATTCAGACCATTGTTTATAACCTACATACCAACACACTCGGAAACACAGCCCCAATATCCTGGACATCTGTCTCTCACTGTACCAATGTCTTACAGCAACACATCTGTCATAGGCTTTTTTTACTGCAGCCATTTTGACCTTGTCTTCATCGTCATTGTCACTGCACGATGACAATAAATCAACAGTCAAGACAGACAGTCAGTCAATGATTAAGCCAGAAATTTACACTAACATCAACACAACGAAAGGTGAACAAAAATACACAGAAACCTGTAGCTCTCTGATTGGTTGGTTGATTACAGATAATCACTTTATGAAAGTTGGAACCTCTTTCTCCCTTTTTAAACTGTGTCGATATTAATACCTTAAGTTATTTTAGGTTTAATTCACTATCACTGAAGGTTTTGGGAAGACAGTGTATGTCATTGGTTGATTGCAGTCGATCGCAATCCTCACTCAGATTCTTTTCCCAATATATGAGATTGATGTTTGTGAATTAAATGGGAACAGCTACTTTTACTACTTTGACAGCCTGAATTCTGTGTAAATCAATAATTGATGTTTGAAATGTTAAATATTTGTAGTATTTAATTAATAACAAGACCACCATATTTAATTAAATGAAGTAGTGATGAGCTAATATGAATGAAGAGCCCTTATAAGTCAGGTATACCTATGTTCATGCTAGTAGCTATACTGGGGGATGCAAATCATTAAGTAACTGATTCTATATTGTTAGCAGTTATTGGGTTGTGGCTTTCAGGTGACAAAGATTGAGAGAGAATACCTCAAATATTAAACATGCTAACAATTAGATTTGGTGTTTCATAGATTTAAAAATGGCACCAATACCACTGCCATGTGGGAAGCAAAGTTTAGAGGCTTTTATTTTGATGAATATCTCAGCTACTGTGATGAGCAGAGGCTAAATTCTTGTGTGTATTGATTCATTAGATGAAGATGAACAGATTTGTTCTCATGATTTTTTTAATTGATTTTTTTTAATTAATATTGTGTCTATGGGAGAGTGCATGAAATGATCTCACAGATTAAACATACTAAAGAAGATAAACTTGGTTCACAAGTACAAATCTCTAACTCTGTCAGATGTCCACATTCTCCTTGTCTTACAGTAGAGACATGCTTCCACTTTTGGAATCTCCCTGCAGCAGCGTGCAGCAATCACATTCAGTAGATTTTAGCTGTCTGTCAGAGACGTGTTGATTCAGCTCCGTGGCCTTTTTGGAGGTGTTTTGTGTTGTTGTATTGTGGAATAGAATTTCATTTTTTTCAGCCTTGGGCAATATATCAGATAAACAAGTGAGGTATCTGTAAGAGACCTACAATTATCTGTTACAAGTGCCTAATAGTGGTTCCAAATGAATATGGCTGTATTGTTTATACAAGACAGGTGACAGTGTAGAAGAAAGCATCTGGGGTTCACGTTTTGCAGTATTGAATTTTCTACAGTGGTGTTGTGTCAGATCTTATGTTCAACTGAATGTCAAGTTATATTTTGAATGTTTAATGAGAAAAGAGAATATATAAGTATCCCCTCACTACAGGCACACACTGACAGAGTTCATCAGTTAGCATAGACACTTATGGACACTAATCTGCATCATCAGTGATCTGACACTCCCCTTATCATTGTCCTCCTGCAGCAGTTTTTCCTGTATCCTGTCAGACCTAACAAACACTTCGTCTTGTTATGTGAATTGTGCTCTTTTAGCTACAGTTTAACGCAACGCTTTTGAAATAGTTTCATCTTTTACCGTCATGGACGTGTTTGGAAAAAGCAGCATGATCGTGGAATGAATTGCAGTTAAGCTCAGGTCAAAAGCAAGTGGATTGTCCCACTGTCAGCGAGAATCTGAGCTCGCCTAATGTAAACTTTGCGTCCAGATCGTCTTCTGTGTCTCCCTGGTTCTGATTACAGGAAGAGGGGGGGGGGGGAGATATGATATCCTGTGAGCCACACCTAAAACTGACAAGATCTCCTTTCTGTTGTGTTAGGGACAGTTGTGGGGCGGTCCCCAAGTGAGGAGTATATTAATTGATACACAACTGTCATGACTTTGCTCATCATCTGGGATATTAAAACACTGATTTATGATTTACACACAAAAGAAGTTGAAGTTTGGTCGTAGTTGAGTTATGAAATCCTACCACACTGTGGAGTGTGTCTCCTGCTGGGATTACTGACAGCTGGACACCAGAGCTGACAGTGTTGGAACGGCCAGCAGAAACAAGTCGTGCTGTCCGGCACCACGTTGCCCTCCGTTTCTATCACCACGGCAACACTCGGTCTTTAACCGGCCACACTTTTTTCCCTGTGCACTGTGAGGCACCTCTAAAAAAGAGCTGTGAGTCAACTCGGGTTTTACGCTCCTCTCCACTGATGCATTGACTCATGGGCTTTTAGGGGACAGCCCCAAACGGCAGAAGGAAGCACCTCTGCAGTGTTTGCTGTGCTTGGTGTGACAGACTCCTCCCACTCCTCCACTGTCTTATCAGCTGCAGTTTTGGACCTAAATAACAGAGAAAAGCACCGGTGCATGGCCAAGTGTCAGCGTAACACACCTGGTGGTTACTGTTTCATGCTCTCCCTCTCACTGCACCGACCTGACACCAGTCACACTCTAACCTCCTGTAGATCATTCAGTGCTGACTTGAGAAGACTTGTTTCCATCACCGCCACCAAGAATAGCTCAGTGATGTCCAGATCGCAGAGACCTGCCAGGGCCGCGCAGTTTTTTTTTTATTTGCTGCCTTATCAACAGCCTGCGATGTGGAATAGGAGGGAGGTGTAGTCACAAGTCGATCTACCGTGTGTGTGTGTGTGTGAGCCAGTTCTCTCGGGCCTGTGGCGTCCAACAGCAGCTGTCAAACAGGTTCTGCTCTGCCTTTTGTGAATATGGTGTATTTTCCAGCTTCATTTTCTGACACCACAAACGTTTATGACTCGATCATTTGTTACTCAGGGTGGAGCCGATTATCTTTGCACCTTCTTTCCTGTGCTGCAGCAAGTGCTGGCATAGCTGCTGATTGCATAAGTCCTTTACTAAGAGTGTTTGGGATTCCAGGCATTTCTGGCCACACATTCTTATTCCCATATCTCATTGTTAAGCACTATGTTGTTGAGGGATGCCGGACATGCAGCAGCTCTGCTGGTCGAGCCGCCTTCCCTTGAGGTTGTTGTTGTTGTCATGTTCAGGCAAGCTTTTGCACTTTTTTTTTTCCTCCAATGACTCCCCTCGCAGCTTAGATGGCTCGGTAGATATGCTGGGAATTTGATGACATCACTGAACCGTGGCATGAAGGATAACAAATGCTAACTGAGTGAAAGTGAAGGATGTTAATGGTGGTATTTAGGATGGCATATTGGACAGCAGAGACAACATTACTGGATGTGAATAGGTGAGAAGAGTCAATAAGCCAAGTGAATTCGCTATCAACAGTAAAAGCTACGTGTAATCTTATCTCGCTGGCAGATGAGCTCACTGTAGATCAAACAGTGTGACGAAAGAGAGACAGCATTCATTGCCATTTACTGTTGATTGCTCTTCTACTGCCAAGCTAAAATTCCTGGGAAAATCTATATCTGAGAGTAGAACGGGGCTGAAACTGGCCCGATCTGGTCTGTTTCCACGTCACTCACTTCTGGCCTGCCATTGTTCCCCTGATCAACCTGGAACTAACAGGTACTTCCCTGTCACAATAACAATCCACAATCTTGGCAATGTAAATGAAGCCTTTGTGTGCATGCTGCGTACTGTATACACTGATTTACATTGTTTTATGCCAAATGAGTTATTTGCCAAGAAACATTGTGTTGTCAAATTGTTGCTTTTCCCCTTACAACATGGCAAACTTGAAAAATTCCACGCAGTAATAACAGAGGGAAAACACCCATGACTTGAACAGAGTCTTGGGAAGTTTTTTTTTTTTTTTTTTTTTTTTTTCTTTGTCCAAGACAAGTTTAGGTGGAACTTTTGTGAAAGCACACACAAACACAAGTCACAGCTGAGGCTTGTATTTAGGGCTGCTACTAATGATTATTTTCATTATCTGGATTCATTGTTTTATCTGAAAGGAGACCCAAGGTGATCTATTTCAAACCCAAAGCTCTTCAGTCTAGTTTTATATATGACAAAGAAAATCCTGTCATGTGAGAACCTGGAACTATTTCAAATAAGATGTTCTGTTCAGTTAGTTGTTGCAGCTGTAGTTGTTGTTGTTGTTGTTGTTGTTGTTGTTGTTGTTGT
>NW_019525138.1:2286620-2287379 GCF_002814215.2 Seriola lalandi dorsalis
GACTGAAACAAGCTCACTCCCCATGCTGCAGGATTTATCCATCAGTAGTACAGCTGCACCGTACTGGAAAAACGGCTTTTTCTGCGATTTATATTTCAATTTGAAAAACTACAGGAATGTTCTCCAGATGACTTGAACAGAATCATCCTTTCTGTAGATGAAATAATTCCATACAACTGACCCTTTTTCTCTTTGTTCATTTTCCGATTGTGGTTGATGATTAGCAGGGGGCGGGGCCTGGATAAACTGAGCAAATCAAATCAAGAGTTATTTAAATAGCACATGTGTGCTAAGACTGAAATACAAGGTGCTTAACAGTAAAGACAGAAAGACAAACATGAACAAAAAAAAGTGAAAGGACAAAACAAATAGATAAATAGGTTTAAGAGAAAGCTAATCAAGAATGATTGTGATTGGTGGTTTGCTGTGAATGTGGAACCTGCACTTCAGAGTAAGTTAAGTTGCATCAGAGAGACTGCTCTAATAGAAAATGACGGTGTCAGTTTTCCTTTTGTATCAAGCAGCAAAAAAATAGTAGCCGACATGTTTGAGTTCAGTCGAGTTGTCTTATTTGACATTTCTCGTCCTGCCATGTGACTATTGCACACGTTCATATTGCTATGACGATGCTGAAACGATTTACTGTGCGGCCCTATTCAGAAGGTGTGAAGCAAAGAGGGTAATATCCTCATCACCCCACTCCAGCTTATAGACTCAGGCAAAGGCCTCTGACACAGAGACTCAGATGGCCTCTCTCCA
>NW_019525138.1:2287429-2288431 GCF_002814215.2 Seriola lalandi dorsalis
GTTTTTTTGTTTCCTCCATGGACACCATGCACCATGCAAACATGCACCATGATGTGTGTGTAGTGGACTCATGAACAGAGATGTTAACCAGCCCAGGTGATTCCTTTAAGCCAGGTTTGATATCTGATGTTTGGCTGTGTGTTATAACGTTCTGCCAGATGCTAGTAAACAACTGACTGCAACTCTAAAAAAACGTCCTGTCCCCAAATATCAACATCATGTATCTTCTTTTATCTAACAATTTTCCCTGCACACCTACACATGTGTTTTTCCGTTTTTCTGGTGAATTAAGGTTGAAGTTTGGTCTTATGCTGAAATTATGTGGCATCATCAAACTTCATGAACAAGTAACAATGATAAAGGTGTAACCTTACCCACACCTACAGTCCTCAAAAACACCTGTGTGGATGGACAACGTGTGGGTAATTTAAAGGATTAGTTGTCCTGATTGTTGTATTTGGATGTATGTTTGGAAAGGAGAGATCTTAGCATTGAGCTGATGGTTGTACTAGACCCGTACAGTCCCCGTTTTTGGTGGCCTGACCCTGGCTTGAGCTGTCCCCAGAAATGTCCCTGTTTTTAACTGTGAACCAAAGACAGACTGGACAGAAAGACGGGCCGCAGAGCGGACAGGCAGACGTCTGGCGCTGTGCTTGTTTTGGCCAACAGAGGGGGCTAGCTGCTAGCTGCAGCAGCTTCACAAATGAAGCTAAAACCAGAAAAATAAAGTTACTGAACTGTTACTAAAGGCACGAAACAGTTGAAATGTGGAGAATTTATTTCAGCTAGCGATGTGAAAAGTTTAAGCATTTATATCTTCATGCGTTGCTACGCTTTGCACGAGCTTTAAACTGGCCACCAGAAACCAGGTCAGTTTTAAGAGGCTCATTCCCCTTAGGTGCATTTTTTTACTCAATCTGTTTAAGCTCCATGTGGAAAAACAGCAAAAACAACAAACTTATTGGCCAAGATACACCGGTTGAGAGGCAGGACCACAATCAG
>NW_019525138.1:2288481-2290959 GCF_002814215.2 Seriola lalandi dorsalis
GTTGTTGTTGTTGTTGTTGTTGTTGTTGTTGTTGTTGTATGCATCTTGTAGTGTAGGATGTCTTGTGAGAGACTGTAGTGTCTATGGGTCAGGTGGGAGTCTGTTGTTACCTCCGCCATGAAGGTTAAGTTTTCACCCCTTTCTGTTTATTTGTCAGCAGGATTGCACAAAAAGTCCTGAGCCGATTTGCACCAAATGTGGTGGAGGGATGGATCATGGGCCAGAGAAGAACCCGTTAAATGTTGGTTCTGATTCAGTTAAAGGGGCAGATCCAGAATATTTTTTTTACTTTCATTAACATTGCGAAATACGACTTTTTTTGTTGTTGTTGACATTTTCATCTATTTCTCAGGAAGTAATGTTCAGATCTTAATGTAAAGAAATCGATGTATTTATGGTGTTTATGTATGACTTTGTACAATTTGGTCTATCATCTACTGAATGCCATTGTAGTTTGAATTTTTTCTACACTTGTATGAATTCCTGAGTTAAAGATTGATACCAAAATTATATGCTATACTGTTTTTGATGCCATAGTGCGAGAAATATAAACATGTTTTCCTAAAAGATTATTTCTAATGAATTAATTGTTAGTTGCAGCACTAGTATGAAGTTGGTTTTGCTTTTTCTGGGATTTTTTTCTAATAAGAAAACTGAAGAAACCAGTGTTATGTTACCTAAAAACAGCTAACGCTAATGCTATAATAACATAGGATATGAGCCCTACATATCAGACGTGCTTCTCGGTTGGGAAGCTGTGGCGCTGTCAAATACATGGCGTTCCTGCAGTGTAGAGAGTTTGATGTCACCGTTTTGCAATGTACAACGATGTACAACTGTCAGAAAAAGATGGCAGCAGCAATAAAAGGAATTTAATTCTGATGGTTTGGAGAACTCGAAACCGGTTCTTGATGCTGAGTTTAGGTTACCAAACCCCGGATAGTCCATCTCTGTCCGTGTGCTCCGTGTCTCCTGCTGCAGAAGCACGACCCCTGCTCCGTGACCTGCCCTCAGAGTTACAAACACACCCGTTCTATACAAATGGCTGTATGGTGATCAGGTACTCCACTCATTTAAAAGTGCTACATGGCATCGTGAGCTCAGCTTGTTGAATATTCAGTTGCTTCTACTTCTTGGCCACAACCAGACTGTACAGCATTCAGAGACGGGGCAGAGGACGTTAATCTAACTGTCTGAATCGACAGCCTTAAACATCAGTGCAGTTCACATAATTGTGATGTTCATTCCCAGCCTTGGCCTCTGACAAGTCACTGGTGTAGAAATAACTCGTGGGTGTGTTTAGTGGTCGGGTAATTTGTGCTCTAATGTCTGTTAAGTTACTTGGAAAAGCCACAATTAATCAGGTTGGAGAGAAACATGTGGGATTAGGACGTCTGAAGGCTGCACAGAAACTTTCACATGACACTCAGCATGTGTTGAGGGCTGTTTCTGATGATGATGACCCCCCCCCCCCCCCCCCCCCCCCCCCCCCCATGCTTTCAGCCACTGGCCGTTGGCTTCACTGTTTACATCTATGCATATGTGAGGGTTGTAATCCTACTCTCATTTTCCATCAGCAGATTCCCCTCATCGCCCTCAGAATCTGTCAAGTAAGCATGGTTCACAGCTTTGAGCGCCGTCTCAGACCATTTTACACATCTTGTTCAAGGCGGGAATGTTCTGTGTGAAAGGTACAAACACTGAATGGGGGGGGCATTGTTGTTCTGTGGTGATGGTAGTAATTGTCACTGTAATTTCTTAATAGTTTGTCTTATTACTTTAATACCAACAGATTAGCTAGAAGTTAGCTTTTTTTTTCTTTACAATGAGACTTTTAATTTCAGTTTGAATTAAGTTTTACCTCTGCACCATCAAAATAGAATTTAATTAACTTATAATTTAACATGCCATATTGAACACACTGGGGTCTGCACTAGGATGATACATTTCTCAAATATAGACCAAAACTCTGCTGTTAAATTATTAATTTTGATAAACCCAGGACTGAGTTCAGCAGGGTAGAAGATAATATCTATGGCCTAATGTTTTGGAACATAAATATTATTTACCTACAAAACAGAAAACCCCAGAATCTAAAATGTCAAATATTGTCAGAAGACGAAAATCAAAATTTCATGTATGAATAGCGACATACAGTAGATACAAACATACAAGGGATGTCATGAGAACTGATACTTTGGTACCAAGCTGATGCCAGAACTCTGAAACCAAGACAGTGCTTGTTTTTCCACAGTAGCACAGGTATTGTTGATGTCATAGGTACTGGAGGTGTGATTCCTCTGGGACTAACTAGGGCAGCATGATAACCTTACAAGAAGGAAGCAGACACGGTAAACAATAACGACAACACATGGAATGGTGGCGGCACGTGTGGGTGCAAAATGTTATTGTCTGTGAATTGCATCAGCTGGCGTCTGTTGTAGCAACGCTCCGTACACAAGGTTCACAAAGGCTAAC
>NW_019525138.1:2290979-2294733 GCF_002814215.2 Seriola lalandi dorsalis
CCCCCCCCCCCCCCCATGCTTTCAGCCACTGGCCGTTGGCTTCACTGTTTACATCTATGCATATGTGAGGGTTGTAATCCTACTCTCATTTTCCATCAGCAGATTCCCCTCATCGCCCTCAGAATCTGTCAAGTAAGCATGGTTCACAGCTTTGAGCGCCGTCTCAGACCATTTTACACATCTTGTTCAAGGCGGGAATGTTCTGTGTGAAAGGTACAAACACTGAATGGGGGGGGCATTGTTGTTCTGTGGTGATGGTAGTAATTGTCACTGTAATTTCTTAATAGTTTGTCATATTACTTTAATACCAACAGATTAGCTAGAAGTTAGCTTTTTCTTTAAAGAAAATGAGACTTAATTTCGGTTTGAATTAAGTTTTACCTCTGCACCATCAAAATAGAATTTAATTAACTTATAATTTAACATGCCATATTAAACACACTGGGGTCTGCACTAGGATGATACATTTCTCAAATATAGACCAAAACTCTGCTGTTGAATTATTAATTTTGATAAACCCAGGACTGAGTTCAGCAGGGTAGAAGATAATATCTACGGCCTAATGTTTTGGAACATAAATATTATTTACCTACAAAACAGAAAACCCCAGAATCTAAAATGTCAAATATTGTCAGAAGACGATAATCAAAATTTTTGTCTACAATTGTGATTTAGATCCAAATTTGTCTGATCTAAGAATAAGTGAAAAGTGTGAAATGTGTTTAACATGTAAAACTACTAAATCAAAAATGTAGAACTCACCTTAATTGTGTTTACTATCACTAAGTACATGTACTTCTTCAGTTAATGAGTGAAGAATCTAAAATTAGAGAAAAAGGGTTTTGCTCATTTTCTTTCTTTTGGTCTGTCTAAACATCTTCGATCCGAGGTATGAATAGTTACATACAGTAGATACACACATACAAGGGATGTCATGAGAACTGATACTTTGGTACCAAGCTGATGCCAGAACTCTGAAACCAAGACAGTGCTTGTTTTTCCACAGTAGCACAGGTATTGTTGATGTCATAGGTACTGGAGGTGTGATTCCTCTGGGACTAACTAGGGCAGCATGATAACCTTACAAGAAGGAAGCAGACACGGTAAACAATAACGACAACACATGGAATGGTGGCGGCACGTGTGGGTGCAAAATGTTATTGTCTGTGAATTGCATCAGCTGGCGTCTGTTGTAGCAACGCTCCGTACACAAGGTTCACAAAGGCTAACGTTGGCCTGAGCGCTCACAACAGTCGTAGGGTGCACTCATATCTGCTCAGTCTGTCAGTTTGGTTTCAGTCTCTGGATTTGGTACGGAGAATTGTGGAATTTCAACGGTCGTGATACCGACTGAAAAGACAACTTACAGGTGTGACATAAAATATCAGAAATATGTTAAAACACTGAGTGTTATTGCAGCAGAGTGTGATGCCAAAAATGTCCTTCACCTAGAGAGAAAAAAAACAGCGGAAAAACTAGTTGGAAAACGTTGTCTTCAGTTCAGTTTGAGACCAGGAACTACTGAGTCCAGGCAGCCTGATGTGCCAGTTCTCTGTAACAGAGCAGTGTTGACTGTTTTAGGAAGCTGGAACTGGAAATGTGTGACGTAGCCCCGCAGTGAGTCAAGGCAGCACTGCTGATATGAGTGTATAATTTGGACCAAGGCAAATGAGCTGGTTCAGATGGAAAACGGTGACTCATGGTCCAGGCCTTTGTCACAGACTTGTGACACTGTGGACTTTATGTCTGGCTGCAGTTATGAGTTTTCCCGTCGGTCTGTCTGAAACCTTCTGCTCTGAGCTGCCTTCTTTTCAGTGTCACCTGACACTCAACTATGAGTGAAGAAGCCAGTGAGCTGAGAGCAGAGATACAGCACTGACACTAAGGCTCAGAGGCCTGTGTGCGGCTCTGTGGTTGAACTTTTCCTTCATCCAGTGGCATTCCCTCAGGAAGAGCAGGGCAGGCAGTGTTTGACCAGTTAAAGCTAAACATAGACATCAATTAGAACGACACTGAAGTGGGTGCGACATCTCTCAGAGCAGCGTTCTGTCCTATAAAGGATCTGATTTTTGCCTGTTTACATCCATCTAGTTTACTTCCCCGTGATTCAGCTTTGATCATTTTACACATGCAGCAGTAGCAAGTAAATGAGCAAATTACACTGATTTATTATCTCTTGTGTGGAACCTGCAGTATGTTTGAGACATTTAAGACAGCATATTGTTACGCAAGTAGTGTTGGCTCCTTTTAAGGGATAGATATACATATGTTGTGTGTAGGGTGTGGTTTTGAGAGAGAGAGAGCGGGTGTGTGATTGTGAGGCTGACAACCAGAGCAGAGAGGTAGAAGTTAGCATTATAGCTGCGAATGTAACAGTGCAATGTGTGTGAGCTTCAGGCTGTTTGTCAGTAGATAAATGCTACAACTCCTCAAGACCCAAACCAAGTCAAGTTCCTGCATCTTGCCGACTTCTGGAACAGAACTCAGTCGGTCACGCTCAATTCAAATGATCCTAATACCCAAAATTGCCTAAACAGAAAATATATGAAGATTGTCCATTCGTGGTGTTTACACTGTGTTATTTGGATGACAAGCTCAAGGTTTATTCCGCAGGTTTACATGGTAATGCCACTAAGTGCTAATAGGTGCTTACCACTGAGGAATTATGAACCGGAGGATTTACCTTTTTTAACACATTGTTTCTTTTCTCCCCTCCCCAATCTTTTCCTTCGTCTTCCTGCCTCCTCTGCCTCCGCCTCCTCTCTCCTCCGTGCAGCGTGCGTCAGTGAGCCTGCAGGCTCCACACTGGTGCTGAGGCAGGATGAAGAGGTTCAGGCGACACGGCCAGGAGTCCCAGAGAGATCGACTCAAACAGGAGCTCTTCCAGTTCAACAAGGCAAGTGAACCCTGACGCAGCACACAGGTCTGAACTGAACATGCAGGCCAAGACGCATCACAACAGGTGACAGGAAAATGAGCATTTAAGTAATTAATCAACCACGAGTAATTGGAAAAAGTATTTCTATGCACTGATGTAACCTGGCTACTGTAAGAAACTGTTCATACTACAGGAGCCTGGTTCACGTAACGAACTGTAGTGAAGGTCTGCGTGGGACCTGAAGTCCTGATGCAGACTGACAGGCACACTCACACATCTCTAAAATGTCTGTATTGAACAAATAGTGAAATGTGTTGGACTTGTAGAGGCTTCTTTATCTTAGTATCAGTCAGACTTTGGATGAAATCTTTTTAAATATAAGGATGCATGACTTATTTTCCCTGTCTGTAGTCGTTGTCATGTGTACTTATAAAAAGCTGAATAGAAACCTGCTTACCCAAATACATGGCAGAGAAATCCTCGTTCTCCATGAGACATTTACACAGGGAAACAGGTTTCTCTGATCCACTACCCCCAATTACAGTAATAAGGTTTCTTGTTTACATGACATCAGCTTACTGGAGATATATGTATACTTGGTCATAACAATATTTTGGTATAAAGTCTCGATTTGAAGCCATGTCATTATGTGCTAATACAAACTCAAAACTTCCTGTAAGCATTTCAAATTAAAAGTGTTTCAGTGCACTGACAACCATTATTTGTTAAGGAGGCTTTTATTGCTGTGCTGATGTGCTGCAGTAAGCGTAATGTCTCATTTTCGGTTGCTGGTGTTTCTGATTTTGGCTGATGTGGCGGCCCTCCAGGATTTCTCCCGGTGCTGCTGATGGTCAGTCCGACTGTGGAGCAGTCTGT
>NW_019525138.1:2294753-2295447 GCF_002814215.2 Seriola lalandi dorsalis
CTATCTGTAAAAGTCACCACACACCACTGCCTTCATGTGACGGAGATTAGCAAGTCTGTGTGATGTGGAGCTTGTAGCCGCCAGTTTACCACTGATCAATGTTGTCTGCTCCTTCATTCTTGTTCGGGCTTTCCTGTTAGTTGATTTTTCCTTTCATTGTCTCCCTCTTCCCCCTTTTCTACTCCTCTCTTTCTCTGAAAGGCCTCTATGGAAACCGCCTTTATGTGTGGCAGGTGTTTAGGAGGGTGTGTGTGTGTGTTGGTTCACAGATGACTGACTGAAGTGCCTGTAGAATTCCTTTCTCTCACCCATCAGTCTTGTTAGAGAAAACACAGTCAGCTACCTGAGGCTCCATAGATTCCAGGCTGTGGTCCCACTTTCCACTGAGTCTTGGTATCAGGGTGTTGAGGTGGACTTACAGAAAGGACCGTCACAAGTCAGCTGGGAGTCACGCTCAATTCAAATGATCCTAATACCCAAAATTGCCTAAACAGAAAATATATGAAGATTGTCCATTCGTGGTGTTTACACTGTGTTATTTGGATGACAAGCTCAAGGTTTATTCCGCAGGTTTACATGGTAATGCCACTAAGTGCTAATAGGTGCTTACCACTGAGGAAGTATGAACCGGAGGATTTACCTTTTTTAACACATTGTTTCTTTTCTCCCCTCCCCAATCTTTTCCTTCGTCTTC
>NW_019525138.1:2295497-2296559 GCF_002814215.2 Seriola lalandi dorsalis
GACCCCACCCAGGAGATGTTGGAGAGTCGACTTGTCAGCACACAGGTATCGATACTGTGAGCTCCCTTGGTCTAGAAAATAGAAGAAAAAACATCCTGCCATATTTATTCACCACAAACAGCCAAAGTTTTGACAGTGGAGACATTATTTGTTGCTAGCTACCAATGTAAGCACTGGCTACTGGGAATTATAGTTCTTTATTTTCCTCCATATCCCTCTACTTCTAGTTCTTGTCTCTCTATTCAACATTCACAAATTAAAGCCTCAAAGACACATCTTTGCTTTGTTTCACACCCCCTGGATTAGATTCACGCACCACCTTGTGTTCAGAGTATATCCTCTCGGGAGTGTGAATGTGCTCAGCAAATTTCAACACCAATTGCCCAGATTATCAGAAATGATCAAACATCAAAGATGATTATATGATCAGATATTTTTTTGTGCGCAGCCATGAAAGCAAATCTCTTGAAAACCTTAGGTTACATTTTTGCATCGTGGTGTCTCAACACATTCAAATTTGAAATATATTGTCCTTCATGTGCGGAGTACACTTCATGGCAATCTGAATCAATTTATTTACTTTACAGTCCTAAAATGTTCTGATCTTCATCTAAGTCAGAAGTGTATAGAACACAATGTGCGTAAGCTAATAACACACAATTACAATCTTTCATATCTTTATTGAACACAGCCATTAAACATTCACAGCCTCTCTCTTTATACTGGCTTAAGGTCTGGCCTCTGACTGGACCACTGCAGAAGGTGGATTTTCTTTGTCTGAAGTCGTTGTGTAGTAGATTTACTTTGATGTTTAGGGTGATTGTCCTGCTGCATCACTCAGCTTCTCCTGAGCTTCAGCAGGTGGACAGACTCCCTGACATTATTCTGTAGGGTTCCTTCATAAACCTGAGAATGAATTTTTCCCCTGATGATGTGGAGCTGTCAAATCAGTCCCAGATCACAACGCTCCCTCCACCCTGCTTCACCTGTGGGAGGATGACGTTGGGATGTAGAATGCAGAGCCCTTTTTACACCAAACAATTTAACCTTAGACTCATCAGT
>NW_019525138.1:2296579-2323121 GCF_002814215.2 Seriola lalandi dorsalis
AGGTTTCTTGTTTACATGACATCAGCTTACTGGAGATATATGTATACTTGGTCATAACAATATTTTGGTATAAAGTCTCGATTTGAAGCCATGTCATTATGTGCTAATACAAACTCAAAACTTCCTGTAAGCATTTCAAATTAAAAGTGTTTCAGTGCACTGACAACCATTATTTGTTAAGGAGGCTTTTATTGCTGTGCTGATGTGCTGCAGTAAGCGTAATGTCTCATTTTCGGTTGCTGGTGTTTCTGATTTTGGCTGATGTGGCGGCCCTCCAGGATTTCTCCCGGTGCTGCTGATGGTCAGTCCGACTGTGGAGCAGTCTGTGCACTAAACAACAATAAATCGCTAATGGATTGTCACTGTCAGTGCTCATGTTGCATTTTGACATTATTTCCCATTTAAATATCGAAGTCTATTAAACAAGTGTTTTGGCATGTTCAATCCATTGTGGTGAAAGGGGCATTTAATTCTGGCATGTTAAATTAGATTAACTTTATTAATCCCACAACTGGGAAATTCATTTTAAATTATCTTCACATCCCCCATGTGTCTGCGTGAGGAAAGGTCAAGCCACATGGGGAAGGTTTAAACCTTGTCTATGTTGTACCAAATTCCCTCTTTGTATCTCTCCAGACATAGTTTCTTTGTTGAATGTCATAGTGACACAAAGACTATTAAGACTATTAATACACTAAACAAAAATAAAAATGCAGCACTTTTGTTTTTACTCCCATTTATCATGAGTTGAAATAAAAGATCTAAGATTTTTTTTTTCTGCACACACAGAGGGTTTATTTCTCTTCCATCTTCTTGACCAATGTGTTCAAATCCATATTAGTGAACACTTCTACTTTGCCAAGATGCTGATTACACAGCGTGTGCTGCACAGGTGTGCACTGGGCTGGTCACAATAAGAGGCCACTTTAAAATGTGCAGTTATCACACAAAACAATTTCACAGATGTTGCACATTTTGAGGTAGCGTGCATTTGGCAAGCTGAATGTCCACCACAAGTTGCCCATGAAGTGAATGACCAGTACATCATTGCTCACTCACGCGCATTTAAACACATTGAGGAAAGTGAAGAACAATTAAGAGAAATAAACTGTGTGTGTGTGTGTGTGTGTGTGTGTGTGTGTGTGTGTGTGTGTGTGTGTGTGCAGCTTGACTTTAGAATGTATTTTTGCACAAAACTAGGTCTGGATTTTATCTCACGTGGACACCTGACTATTGAGGAGTTGAAAAAATGTGAATCTATCCTTTTAATAATAATTCAGATGATATGATTTAATGTGAGCTGTGTGTAATGGTTATGTTGTAATGACAAGCTGCGTTTGCCTTGTTGGAGGACCACGCCAATGCACACATGCTTCAAACAGGAAACTGCCCTTGTTTGCTCTTCACCAAGCGGTCAACAGCCTGGTGGAGCAGACAGGTACTGATATACAAACTGGTGATTAAGTAGATGCGGGAGGGTAAATCAGGCTTGTGCACGTGCGCAGAGTTTCACAACGATTCAAGTTTATAAAACAGAACTTGTGCATATTTCTGTCTTTGTGCAGACAGATGCTTTAATGAATCTGGCCCCCGGAGAATATTAAACATTCAGCAGTAAGGAGTGAAAAGAACCGGCTTGAGTAAAAACGTCAGTAGGTCAATAAAAAGTGCCAATGTAGCATCACAGGAATAAAGGTGTTCATTTAACGGACAGAGTAGATCAGCAACAGGATTCATAATTCTGTCCACCTTGTCATTGTTATCTGCAGCATGTTTGGTTCCATTGTCTCTGCTGTTACAGCTTGCTCTCAACCCCCCCTCCCCACTCTCTCTCTCTTCCTCTTCAGACAGTGGAGCATGGTTTCCCCCACCAGCCCAGCGCTCTGGGCTACAGTCCCTCCCTGCAGCTGCTGGCCATCGGCAACCGCTCCGGGGCCATCAAACTGTATCCTTCACTGTACCTGTGAGTAAATAACCGTCAGGGTGGAATCTGAGCGTCGTGTTTGAACTTGAGGGAGGCAGTGCTAATGAACGGCTGTGACGCAGCCAAATCCTCATCTGCAGTTCACGTTGGCACCTGGTTAAGGTATTTCATTTTCCCACGCATTGCTCAACGCCACCCGGCATTCTCAGACAGTGGAGTCTGTGTTGCCGTAGCCCTTTTTTTTAAACAATTATACTCATTGACAGTGCAGTGGAGCCAGTCGGTGCACTCTCCCCATTGACACAGAGACACACACTGGTTTGGATAACCACGGTAGCTTCTCTCATTAGGATAATCCTTTCATCCAATGCAATTGACTGTTCCCTGGATAAATAGAAATCTGTGAATGAATATGAGTCAACAGAGCAGCTTCTGTTCGTTGTGTGTAGCACACACATCATTTGATAATGTGACGCTTTAATCGATCTCCACAGGGACATTGTTGTTTCCCCACAATGAGGTCAGGATCAGATGCTGCAGCAGCTGGAGCAGCTTCAGTGGTTTGCTCATCGACACTTGAGCATCATGGGAAATTGACTTTCATATCTCATGTTGACAGACAGACTTTATTTTTAATCAGACTTTACTGATGAAAACATTTAGACATCCCTGCCAACTGACCGGTCAGCACGCTGGAAAAATTCTGTCATCATCCCAACAGGAAGTAAATAAGAGCACTGAGTTACAATAAATGACAAATAATAAAGAACAACAGACTTTTTGACTTAACATGATGAAGATCACGTTAAAGATATAAATGTTTTTATAAAACCATGTGTTAAAACAAGGATCTTAACTGTTACCACACTAACAGGAGGGAAATATCTAATTGCTCACCCTAAAATTACTATTTAAATTGAAATTTCTATTAGTTAAACTTATTAGTGGTCTATGTAGTTCTAAATAAGGTTGTATAAATTATATATAATTGGTTGTATAAAGTAAAACAATAAACTTATATTGTTTGCACATGAATAGAATAAGAAGTTGGCTTGAATATAAAGCTGACCTGTTAAGTTCAAATTAAAGGAGCTATTTGTAAGTTTTGTTACTGCTACATAGCTAACGTTAGCACTAACAGCTGTTTATTCACCAGTGGAGAAGAAACATTGAGTTCAGCAGCCAACAGCTGTCTCCAGAGGTTGAAACAAACGCCAATGTTAATTCTTCTCTTTATCAAGTCTTTTTCTTCACTGAAGTTAGCATGCTAACCAGCTAGCCCTGTCTTGTCACATTCTGATGGCGACGTACTATAGCCTTCAATCTGCCCTGAAGACGTAGCTGCTCAGAGGACGTTTTATAACCTCTTTTCTTGTAAACGCGACAATGGCTGAAGCTCTTGTAAAGCGACAATCACCAACACCTGCTCCCAGCAAAAAACGAGAACTTTCAAATGGTCCCTTCAATGAAGCTTTTACATTAGTGGTACAGACACCAGAATTCAGAGATTGTATTATTAAGCCTGTTTTTATTCTTTGCTTTCTTGCCGACTCATAAAAATCTGTCAGTTGAAACAGTTGAAATCATTCACCTGCTCAAACCTTCGCTTAATGCTGTACTGGGGGTCATTACTACCAGGACTATATATAACACAACTCTATAAAAACAATTAATCATCAGCCTGCTAATAACCAATCAGCTCGCTGGAAAAAAGAGTAAAATTACCTGTTTCTATAATAATTCTTTCAGAGATGGAAGAAACATTTTTGCACCATATGTTCACTCTGGGATTAAAACAATGGTTCAGATGAACAGACAGTAACGAACAGTTTATTGTAAGTAAAAGCGTCTATTGTGCTAAGTTAGGTTTGTGCAGGAATTCAACCCTTTCTTTTGTTTACATTTTCCTAGGCTCCTGTCTACCAGGTGTACATTAGATAACACTTTAACAGTTTAACAATGAATGAGTTGAAAGTAAACTATGTCATGAGACAAAGAAACCTGAGCCAGCTGATAACACAGTTAGTGTAAGAGAGACGTGCTGAACTGGCTTTGTGATCCAGACCCCTGGTGTCTTTATCACTTGTTGCGTGTGTGACTGAGTCTAATCACAAATCCAGTCTGTCCTTGACCAGTGGTCAGGTATGGAGCTCCAGGTGTGGAGTTCATGGGTCTACACGATGAGAACGCTGCCGTCACACAGGTGCACTTCCTCCCCCACCAGGTACAGTGAAAGCATCAACACACAACACACTGCCTGAAGTAGCCTGACCTGTTTATCTGAGAGCAATAAGAAAATGTTTTTCCCTGCCAACCACGTCTTGTGGCTCATGTTTAGGTTGAACTGGTGACTTTGCTGGATGACAACAGTCTGCACATGTGGACTTTAAGAGCCCACAAGGGACTGTCAGAGCTTCTGGAGATAGGACGCTTCATGCTCACGGGACCACCTGGGTAAAATCCACACACTCAGACATTTCCCTCTTTCTTGACCCTTTTCTACTGCAGGTACTTTTATTTAAGAGCTCGGGAATTGCCCTGCTCACTGTACTCACCTCGCTCCTCGTCTCCTCCTCAGTGCTCCCCCAAGTGTGACCAGAGTGACGGCAGTGCTGGCCCACTCCTCAGGGGAGCTGCTGCTGTTGGGGACAGAGGGAGGACATGTCTTCATCGTTGAAGTCCCCGGGTTCAGAGAGCTGGAGGAGAGGAACATTAGTCTGGACCAAGTCGCCAGCAGGTTGGAAAACACAGCACATCAACACACTGCACGTCATTTGTAGTTTTTAAAGTATATTTTTTGGGCTTTTGTGCCTTTATTGGACAGGATAGTAGAGAGAGACAGGAAATGGGGAGGCAGAGAGAGGGGGAATGACATGCAGCAAAGGCCGTCCGATGCGGGACTCAAACCGGGGGAAAATGGCATAACTGCTGCTACATCATCACTATGTGTATTTATATTTGTAATGAAGATCATTTTGTGCAGATTTGCTCACATTTCACAAAGATTATAGTTAGAAATGTGAGTGTGTGACTGAGGTTGTCGGTCCATCCTTGTGTTGGTGCTAAGGATACACCAGGAGCCAATAAGAGACAAGAAGTGTAGAAATCAAACCCTACACTTACATGTTGCCACAGTACAGCAGCTGCTGGTGTCAGAGTGCAGAGCAGAACACGGCATCAAGCTGCAGTCTGTCTCTTTGTGCTGAACCACATATTTTTCCAGTCTAGTATGTGAGCATTTAATTACAGTGTTTCTGGTATCACAGCCGTGAGCAGTTAATGACAATAGGCTGCAAATCAACTGCATTTAGAGCAGAGCATTTATTATTACCGTGTGTGTGTGTGTGTGTGTGTGTGTGTGTGTGTGTGTGTGTGATCCCGCTGGTTCACCAGATTGCATTTGTGTGAAATAGGTTATTCATCACAGTAATTGAATCTGCAGAGCAGAACATGTTGATGTGTATTATGTGTAACAGGTCCTCTTTATAAAACACAAACTTGAATTTGCAGGATGTGGAGGAGCCACCAGATCATCTGCCTTTCTTTAAATCATTGTACACAGACAACACAGATTTCTTTACTACTCACTGTTGTGATGCTCTCAGTGCTTCAAATCTACTAAACTACCCCTGAACCAGATAATGGCATCACTTCCTCTGCTGCCATCCAGTGTGATCATTATTCCTCCGCGCTGGCGGCGGTTCAGAGCCGGAGGCATATTGTTTTCAGGTTGTCGGTCCATCTCATTCTCATGGACGTGGTATCTCAGTGTCAAATTTTGCACAAACGTTCACCTGGACTCAAGGAAGAACTAGTTTAGATTTTGGTGGTCAAAGGTCACGGTGACCTCACAAATCACTCAAGACTTCACACAATAATTATGACAAAATTCCACGTGAATGGTTCATATTTTATAAGACTGGATAAACGGGGATGTAACCTGAAACTAGTCCGAGTGGAGGAGGAGGAAGTCTAACTTGTATTACTGAGCTGTGGCCAGGATGGTCAGGATGGGATGTTTAGACTTTTTACAGTTTGTTCAGTTAAATTCTGTCTTTTAAATAGTTTCTACATCAAGACAGAGATTTACAACCAGAAGCACAAAAACAACACAAGCTTACACTGATACTCTAATGATCCTTTTTGGTATCAGAGTCTCTGATGTTATCTTCCCTGTATTTCACATGGATTTGCCATAAACAATGTAAATGTGCACTGATCGTTCAGACTAAACACACAGAAAAAAACCCATCAGTCTGTCATCAACACACAGTGGCTCTGCCTCCCATCCCTCTGCAGATCAATAATGAGGTTGATGTTTTGCCTCCAGACTAATTCCTCCCTTCCCCCCGTGTTTACCCTCCCTCTCCGCCAGTGTACCAGATGACTACATTGGCCGCAGGAACCTAGAACACGTAGAAGCCTTACAGGAGAACCCAGTGAACCCAAACCAGGTTGTTATCGGCTATGGACGAGGTCTCATGGTCATCTGGGATCTGGAGAAACAGTGTGCCATCCAGCACATCCCTGCCACACAGGTAACAGGCCTGTCACCTGAGTGGAATCACGTGGAAAACTGCTGCTTATAACCAGGATGCTTAATGTTGACAGTTGCATTGTGTATTTTCCTAATGTAACCATAGCAACTGGAGAGCGTGTGGTGGACAGAGGACGGGAGCTACATTCTCAGTTCTCACAGTGACGGGAGTTACTGTCGATGGATGGTGGGAGCGGAGGATGTGAACGAGGAGGAGGAGAAGTCAGACATTCCCTACGGTGAGGAGAGAAGGCTTCTTTACTGTCAGACATGAAATGTGTTTTTACGGCGGCTGACGGCGGCTCGTCTCATTGCAGGACATTTCCCCTGCAAGGCCATTTCTAAAATAGTTCAGCTGCCGACAGAAGAAGGGTGAGTTCACTTTACTCAGATTAATAAGTGAAATTTTTTTTTTTACATTTCTTCCCCTTCCATTGTTACACATTAATCTCAGAGCAAACTGGACTGAACTTGAACCTCTGTGTTTGTTTGCGTGTGTCTGTCTGTGTGTCTGTCTGTGTGTGTGTGTGTGTGTGTGTGTGTGTGTGTGTGTGTGTGTGTGTGTAGACCTCCATTCCTGCTGTTCAGTGGCGGCATGCCAAGGGCCAGTTATGGCGACAGACACTGTATCACAGTGATCCACAGTAAAACGCAAGTGGCTCTGGACTTCACCTCCAGGATCATCGACTTCTTCGCCATCAGAGCCGGACCGCAGCACACAGGCAGGCGACACACACCAATACAACAGCTGACACGCGGCAAACACATTCTTAAGCACAGTTATAAAACTGCTTGTATAATCTATAGTTAATCTCCACCCAAAACCAAACTGCTTTGATTCTGAATTTTAGTAGCTGAACATGGGAAATTGTTTCCAAACAAAGAAGGTTTTCTTCTCTTTTTTTTTTTTTTGTTTTTAGAAAATAAGTGGAATTACATGCATGTCAGTAACCTGTGCTTTCTGGAATAATCTGATCTTTTTTCAACAGTTTATACAATTAAACTTGTATAAACTTGTACAAAACTGTTTGTGTAAACAAGGTATGAGATCAGAGAAGCCTGGTTCCTCCACTTTTATACCCCATTAATACTTGGCAATAACATGCGATTTGTATCTGGATGTTATCTTTTAAGTAAAATGTCATGCAGGTGTAAATGCAAATGGCACGCATTGCAAGTGGAATGTGAAAGCATTGTGGTCCAGATGTGGTCTGGCTTGCATTGACATCATCTGGAGGTGTAAGAACTGTCTGTGTATCATGACCACATTGTCGAGAGACATACCATGTAGACACACACAACAGTGTTTCCTGTTTTTAATATATATTCAAGAATTAGATTTCTGACCTGCTGGTGGTACAGACTGAAATGTGTCCATGTATCAGAACCTGTCCGGTACTGAAAGCTGGCGTTGAAGATTTACACTCCTCTTCACTGATTCTTCGAGCAGTCAGATCATATAGCTGATTTTCAACTGTATTTTATTTATTCAAAGTTCATGTGTTGTTACTTGTATTTAAGCAGCATTTACCATTTAAGGCCGGATTGTTTTGTAATATAAAGTGTTTTTACTAAAGGGCCGCTCCACCTGTTTGAACCTTTATGGAGTTCTAACCCTAAATCTCTGGAGCACTCCTTCAACAGCTGTTTTATTTTCAGTCAGGTGTCATAGCAGCACTACTATCAAAAGACTAGCCCCCATGACTTGTATGTGTACACAATGTGCGCATGATTTCCTGGTGTAACCTGATTTCTCCCAGCGACCTGGCTTATTGTGTGCATGTAAACCTACTGACTGAACTGCCACTATTGTCCTGGGGAGTGTGTAAACAGCCTGAAGTCATGCGTCATGATCTGTGCATGGACCATGCAGCTGTGTTTTGCAATGCAAAATGTCATAACAGACATTTAGTTTGTGCTCACCTTTGGTGTTGCTTTTTGTGTGTAACTACTGTTTTCACTGTGCTCTGTTCATGTGCAGGAGACCCCAGTGCGCTGGTGGTCCTGGTGGAGGAGGAGCTGGTAGTGATTGACCTGCAGACGGAGGGGTGGCCGGTCATTCAGACACCGTACCTGGTTCCCCTCCACAGCTCGGCCATCACCTGCTCCCACCACATCTCCGCCATCCCCCTCAAACTGTGGGAGAGGGTCATCGCTGCCGGGGACCTGCAGAACACACACTACTCCAAAAAGGTTGGGGCAGAAGTCAAAGTGTTCTGTTGAAAAATAATAGAGGAGTTTGCTGTAAAGAATTTGTAAGCAGCTACTCTGTTTAATGTTGTTCACCATTTGTGATTTGCAGTTGCTTTTATTTTATTACAAGGTGTTTCAAAATAAACATTTGAAACTAAGATTATTGAAAGTAAGTTATTTCAAACGTTGAGTGAAACTGAAACTGAAATTGTTTTACATTTTATTGAATGTCTGACAGAAGTCTTGTTTTCGTTTGCACGTTGGCTTCACTGGGACGTGGTTGATGCTGCAAATGTAGTTTATAATGTTTATAATGTCTAAGTCCAGAATCTCACTTGCCTCAAATAATGGTAAATCTTCTTCAGCCATACGTTAACGATGATAGAAGCGCCTTACACTTCCATCTCAGTAAATGGAAAATTGACCTCAGTAGAAATGGATTTTGTTCTCCAACAATCAGCCTGTTTAACACCGTGTCACAGTGACAGTACAACCAGAGGTATAAAGAAATCCACATTTTGATTGGCTAACAAACAGCCGGTGCTTTTGTACCTTTTTTAAAGCTACAATAATGTCAAACAGGGAACACATTCCAAATGAAGCTGAAATTGTAAAGTACATTGGGCCGACAGCTACAATATAATGGTAACACTGCTGGGAAACATCTGCATGGAAAAAAAAAAACAAACTATGTGGCTGTAAAGAATCTCCTGCAGAGCTGTTAATCATATATGGTATGCAGCATTCTGACTGTGGACACACTGCTTCATTTCTGGCTGGACAGTTGGCATTAAGTCGTATTATTGTTAAACTTTCATTTCCCCTCTCTCCACGCAGCCATGGCCAATCACAGGAGGCAAGAACCTGGCCGCAGACCCTCCACAGAGAGACCTGCTGCTCACAGGGTCAGTGCAGCTGAACCTTAAAAATATCTATCGGAACATTTCTGTGACAGACTGTTAATCATTTTAACAATAATGTGTGTGTGTGTGTGTGTGTGTGTGCGTGTATGTGTGTGTGTGTGTAGGCACGAGGATGGGACAGTGTGTTTCTGGGACGCCTCAGGAGTCTGTCTGTATCCCATGTACAAGCTGAGCACAGCTGGAGTGTTCCACACTGACGCCGACCCCAACGACAACATGAACCAAGGAACCGAAGGAGAGTGGCCGCCGTTCAGAAAGGTGTGTGTTTGTGATACAGACGATCCAAAATGAATGAAAACACCCAAACTCTACAAACCTGCAGTGGAGAAGCCTGTGAAAACAGTCTTCTGTGTTTCTGGAGGAGCTTTGTCAAGTGTGAGAAAATAACTTCTTATCAGTTATAGAAGATCAGAACAGCTGCATTATGGGAAAGTTAGGATTCAATGTTTTTGGAGCTTGACTTCTTCCCAGGACTAAAAGTCAAGATTTACCAGCTTCTATTGATCTGTCTTTCTTTTTTTCTTTTTTTTTTTTTTTCTTTTCATCTGTCTTTGCAAACTCCTCAACTTCATGGTTGTGAAATGCTGGTTTTCTGCTAAATTAAATTTTTCATCATGTGTCGTCCAGGTCGGCTGTTTTGACCCGTACAGCGACGACCCGAGGCTCGGCATTCAGAAGATCCACCTTTGTAAATACAGTGGTTACCTGACTGTGGCTGGCACAGCTGGACAGGTGAGATGATGGTTAATCGTTTGTCGACATTGGATAACAATAATAAGTAAATAAGTCATTTAAAAAACTAAATGACATATATACACACACACACACACACACTACTGGTCAAAACTTTTAGAACACCTCCATTTTCTGTTACTGAAAACACTATAATGTCTCAGTGTTTGAAATGTAAGCACAGAACAAATTAATAACAAAGATTTTTTTTAAGTGTGTTGCACTTACACTGAAATGTCAATCATAACGGAAAAAATGGTGGTGTTGTTTTAGGACAAATATATGTGTAATGTAGGTAATTTCAAGGTGTTCACTCTCTCAGTGTTGTGACTATAAGCTTGTTTCAGTTAAAGGCCAAGTTCTCTCTGAAGTTGAGGTAAATGGTCACAATTTGTGTATTAACAAGTAAATATACACAAATTGATCGTTTCTTTTTAGCTTCAGTAGAGTCAGAGAAATATAATGAAGGTTTATATGCCTGACCTTTAGATGAAGTAGAGGGAACTTAAATTTCTCTGTTGTTTCCTCCACCCTCTGATATGTGCATGTCCATTTAAGGGTAGTAGAGTATGAAAAATCAGCCTGGTGCAGATTCTGGAGATTTTATTGTCCATAAAAACCCAAACTATGAAGATCCCCAGCACAGTAAAACAAACACAGGCAGAGCTGAGAGGTTGTAGAGGTCAGGCGCGGCCAGGACTATATTGGGCAATAACAATGACCATCACAGTCACACAGTTCTGTGACTGTATATGTTAAGTCCCACCACACACGCCTGGTTTAATACCAGAGTACTTACTTGTACTGTGTCCTGTGTTCACCTCTGCAGATCCTGGTGCTGGAGCTGAACGACGAGGCAGCGGAGCAGACTGTGGAGGCTAAAGTCGTGGACCTGCTGCAGGGCCAGGAGGGATTCCGCTGGAAGGTAATCAGTGTTGGACTGCCAACACAAATACATTACTCCTCACTGAGCCATTTAACACTCATTCATCACTCCCTGAGAGCTGTGATTTCTCACAGTACTGTTACAATACTTTCCTGATGCACCCCTTGTGTAACGACACAACAACTTTAACAATGACATTTGTTACACGCCGTTTTCTCGTTGAAAAAAAGGGCCACACTCGGCTGGATGTGCGAGAGGAGCCGGTCCTGTTTCCTCCAGGCTTCCAGCCCTTCGCCGTGGTCCAGTGCCAGCCTCCTGCTGTGGTCACCGCCCTCACCCTGCACTCAGAGTGGAAGCTGGTAGCTTTCGGCACCAGCCACGGTTTCGGCCTCTATGACTACCAACAGAAGAACAACGTCCTCATCAAGTAAGGAGACGCAGAGACAGATGACAGAGAATTACTGTGTTTGAACTTTGAGTGTGTTGATTCATTACTTATCTCCACCCAGCAGACCCAATAGAGCCTGTGTGTTGCAAGTTTGACCAGAAGATGTTTTCTGTTTGTCCCTTGTGAATCTGTTCAGCTTCCCCAGCCTGTGGGGAACATGTTTGACTCACTGTTAGCTGCAGAACCAGACTCTGAATCAACACAATGTCCTCTTGTGATGCCGGTGTTGACAGTAGCTCTAGTTCTGGTTTTATTTAAAGGGTAGGAAGGTGGTTGGCAAAATGCTTCAACTAAAGAAAGGCACTTGATGCGGTGCAAACCTCATCCGAGGTCCAACAATCCTTACGTTTGTCCAGCTCAAGATCCAAACATCACTTCCTGAGAAATCGACAGAATGTTGGGGAAAAAAATGTCATGCATGTTAAAAAAAAAAGTGATTCAAAAACTCCACCAAAATTTACTTTAATTATTCCCTGGCCCACACCCCATCCCTCCATCACGTCTGGGGCAAATCAGTTCAGGACTTTTTTTGTGTAATCCTGCTGACAGACAAACAAACAAACAAACAAACAAACAACTGGTGAAAACACCGCTGTTGACCTCCTTGACGGTGGTAGCCGTCCATCATCATCTCCTGTGATCTCTCTGGTGTCTCTATAAGTCAGAACAAGTCATCCCCAGTAAAACTAACCACAAACAACTGAACACAGCAAATGAAACAAAAACACTGATTTTTGAGTTTTGTTTTCTCGCTGGAGCAGAGAACTGTATTTTCCTTCAACACCACATAATTGCAGTTTTTAGGTGTTTGGCTCAAGAAGCACAGAATCATAAATGTCAGTGTGCCAGTTTAAAATAGACTGTAGAAGCAGCTTTCAGCTTTTTGGCTCATGACCCCTTTTAAAAAAAGACATGCCCACTCACAAAACGCTGTTTACCTGAACCCCACAGCCTGAATTTGCCTTCACACCCGGGTCAAATGACTCCGCAGTAGACGCAGGTGTTTATTGGCTCTGGCTCCGATCGGCAGTGATGTAAACACAACACCCGGGTGAACCTGCTGTGAACTCACCTGTCACCTGTCCGGCACAGTGCTGTTACACCACCTGCAGCTACACTGCGCTCAGGGGTGAAAGAGTGAGCTGCTGCTTCGAAATAAGTTGCACGGCAGCTAACAACTCACTCTCTCCCCCCTGCATCTGTGTGTGTGCGCTTACACTGTGTGTGTAAAAGGAGTCGATCACCTTTTTTTTTTTAGCAGGTTTACCCACATTTAAATATCCTGCTTCTACCTGCTAGTTTTGGTGTCAAAAGGGTAAAACAGTTAAATGAGTATTTCCTGTGTTCCCCTCTGCTCTCTAGGTGCACCCTAAACCCCAGTGACCAGCTTGCCATGGAGGGTCCTCTGTCCAGGGTGAAGAGCATAAAGAAATCCCTCCGGCAGTCCTTCAGGAGAATCAGACGCAGCAGAGTCTCGCTGAGGAAACATCACGTCAACAACGCTGCGAAGGTATTCCCATATCCAGCGCTAACCCTGACTCCTCATCATGTAGAACAGAGAGAAACCTTCATCACTCTGTTCCCTCTGAGCAGCTTCAGGACGCGAATGCTCGTCTGGAGGCTGAGCTGGCAGAAATGGAGCTGGCCCCCGTCCAGAGGAAGATCGAGGCTCGCTCCTCCGACGACTCCTTCACCGGTCTCGTGCGGACGCTCTACTTTGCCGACACCTTCCTCTCAGACAGTGAGTTCACCTCCAAACTCTGAATGAAGCCCATAACAAAAACTTTCCTTACTTTACAGATTTTTCACACGTGTCTCCTCCATTTTTCTCACAGGTTCACATAACTCACCCTCCCTATGGGCAGGAACAAACGGTGGCTCTGTGTTTGCGTACATGCTCCGCCTTCCTCCTGTGGAGCACAGAGCAGACGAACCTGTCACAGCACAGCCGGGTAAGAAACCGTTTGGGGAAGTTTGTGTGTTTCATTGTGGACTGTTCCTCTCATCTCTGTCCTGTTGTAACGTCCCTCCTGTCCTCTCTGTCTCCGCCCACCTGGATCCAGCCAAGGAGATCCAGCTGATGCACCGGGCTCCTGTTGTTGGTATAGTGGTGCTGGACGGTCACGGCGCTCCTCTCCCCGAGCCCCTGGAGGTGGCTCACGACCTGGCTCGCTCCCCTGACATGCAGGGATCACACCACCTCCTAGTCATATCTGAGGAGCAGTTTAAGGTCAGGATCTCTCACTCTCGCTCTCTCTCTCTCTCTCACTCTCTGTCAATCTCTCACTCTCTGTCACTCTCACTCTCTCTCTCACTCTAACTCTCTGTCACTCTCACTCTCTCTCTCTCTCACTCTCACACACACACAAAAACACACACACATTCTCTCTGATATGAGGTTAAAATAACTAACAAACTTACCTGCAATATAATGAAATATATTTTGGTAGAAATATATTTTTAATATCATGATAGATACTACTATCTTTTGGGATCATTTACCAGAACAAATTCTAATGCAGCGTTTCAACTTAAGGAGGCAGGTAGGTTCATGTTGTCTACAGTAGAATCAAACAGAAACTCCAATAATCATTATATTTATTCAAATCTGTGAGGATCTTGAGGAAATTTAGAAGATTTAGGACTTATAAAAACATTTTATTATGAGAATTTTAATTTGTGATCCAAGAAAGGATTTATAAAAAATTACACTTCATTTAGAGCAGATTTCTGTCACATTGTAAAGGAGTTTTCTCTCACACACAAACACACACACACTGATCAGCTGACTCTGTTGTTGTGGGCTCAGGTTTTCACCCTGCCTAAGGTCAGCGCTAAGATGAAGCTGAAGCTGACGGCCATGGACGGCTCCAGAGTACGGAGGGTGGGCGTCGCCTGGTTCGGCAGCAGTCGGTCGGAGGACTACGGCGAAAGCGGCCTCCTGGTTCTGACCAATCAGGGCGACGTCCACGTGGTGTCGCTGCCTGGGGTCAAGATGCAGGTTCAGTACCCCTGCATCCGCCGAGAGGACGTGAGCGGCATCGCCTCCTGTGTCTTCACCAAGCACGGCCAGGGTAAAGACACGCCCACTCGCACATCTGTACCTCTTTACTCGGTGTTAAATTCATTTCCTAGCCTTCAGTCGTTACCTCTAGCATCTACATCTAACCTAAACTTAATCCTCAAACACGTCTTTGAAGAAGTGAGGACCAAACATTATATATTGACAAAAAAAAAGTCAGATTTCTCCTCTCAAATATTTATGTACGAGAAACACACACAGGCCTGTGGTTTCACTGTGGCAAACTGGCACTAACGCCATATGAAACCTCGACTGTGTTTTCTCATCATGCACAGAAACATCTGTGAGAAACAGCTGGAGGACAAGTCTGTTCCTGTGTTGTCTGGAGGCTGCACACAGGCACCATAATATTGTACTGATACTACATGATAAAGATATTAAACTCATGTATGTTATAAGATATACCAGCAAATCAAATATATTGATGCTGGGAGTTACTTGCAGGAATGTTGTACAGATGACAAAGATGATGATGATGATGATGATGATTAGTAATTTTTTTTTTTTTTTTTAATAATATGGCACTTGTTGTTTCCCAACAACTTATTATTTAATTTTGAATAGAGTCCAGCTGAATGATATGAATGTTGTTCCTCATATAGCAGCTTTCAACGGGTTGAATGAGTCTCCTAATGAGATACTGAGACAGCAGAAACATTTTCTTATTCTCAGCTAATGAACTGAGAGTTTGTCCTGTGCGTGCGTGCGTACGTGCGTGCGTGTTGACCTCTGTTAAACTGATTAGAGTATTGATGTCAGCAGCTGAGATGGAAAGTAGTGGGGACAAATCACATAGTGTTGTTTGCACACACCACACACACTGCTGTGAAACTACAGGCCTTAAATGATCCTCACCCAGTTCAGGCTAGTTGCTGTAATCCTGTCTAAACAAGAAGAATACAGAGTGTTTTAAATGAGTTGTTCTTCCTAACCTCCTGTCGTCTCCTTCAGGCTTCTACTTGATCTCTCCCTCTGAGTTTGAACGGTTCTCCTTGTCCACCCGCTTCGTGGTGGAGCCTCGCTGTCTGGTCGAGGTTCCTCTTCATCCAGGCACCTCCAACCAACGCAGGCCACTGCGAGATGGAGCTTCATCTGCTCATGGGTACACACACACACACACACACACACACACACACACACACACACACACACAGAGTTTTATTGTTATTATTTATATTTTACTGTGGAAAGTTTTATTTCCCGACAGCACTCATGAGTCTCTCTCTTCTCTGTCCTCGTAGAAATTCCAGACAGGACAGCGAGGACGCAGGTAAAGTGTCTTTCAGAAGCTCGCCATCATACTCAAACATGCATGTGCCATTGGCTGAGGGAACACTACACGTCCAGATGTAGCGTTCTGTTTGATGTTGGTCAAATCTGTGCTTGTGCTAATGTGCCGTCTGTCTGTTTTTACACACATCTTGTTTGTGGCTGACTGTACTGACGTGACCTTTGCCTGCTGCCCGTGTGTTCCAGAAAGCGCAGCTAGACGTGTTATGGAGCATGCTTTGCTGAATGATGAGAGTGAGTACTCGGAGACAGAGGAGAGAATGTATTAAACATATGAAGTGAATATATGTTACTGTATTTGATGCCTTCAGTGTGGTTGTATTTGCACCATGTGCCGCCTCTCCTAACTGTTTCGTCAGCTTCCTGCTCCCGTTGTCATCAGACAAAACCCACATCAGCAAGTTGGCAACTACAGCAATGATTACCAAACATCATCCCATGTCCTCATGCATGATTTGTTACAATGTCCTTTTGAACGCAGCCAGCTGTGTCCTGATGTGACTCAACAGCGGCTGCAGGTCTCATATGAAGTGTTAGACCACTGGTTAGTTACAGCGATGTTGTGTTTTCTTACAGAAGTGCTGCAGGAGATCCAGAAGTCACTAGAAGGTGATCAGACGTAAGTATCAGCCACAGATGATACAAACACTGTTTTGAGTTTATCGGGCTCCACTGACATTTTCTTCATTTCATTTTCTGAAAATCCAAAAGGCTGATGGGAACAGGAAACGTTTAATACTGGTGATAATTATTTGACAGAAAATATGAACTCAAGCTTCACTTACCAGCTTTTGCCAGGTTTTAAATTGATAGTTGGGGTTATTTGACGTGGGGTTGTGTGAGGTACTTATCTACAGTCAGTGTGTTACCTGCAGTAGATTCAGATCAGCTTCCAATTTAGAGAAGCAGCACGAGCTCCAGTACAGAAGCTGAGTGATGAGCTGCTGATCTGCAAAACTGTGTTTTAGCCACTTAAAAAAATGTCCACAGAAAAAAGCTAATATCAGCTGGAGTGTAGCTTTATTTTGAATATTTTCTGTGCTTTATCTTGTTGTGAAACAGCACTTTCCCAGAACTACAGTTTGTGAACCGCTGAACTACTGTATTACTGCACAGATCAGCTGTTTTTCAGGTAGAGCAAAGCGTAGGTGAACTTGTGCGTAGGAATACAGTCGTCTAACAGTTGAGAAAATGTAGTTCTAAAGGAAAGGGCTGTTTGACGGGGGGGGAGCTTGGAAAGCTCCTGAAAAGTTCCCAATGGACCTTGGGTGAACATTTTGTTTGTCTACTGTTGCCAAAGTCAAGATTTAACTTTCACACACTATTAAACATAAAAAGGTTTAAATTTTCTGTTAATTCTAAAGGGAAGTAGTGACGAGAAAAGATTCTTATGTTGGATTCTGGCCTGAACAATATGTACAAGCCATGAAATTTGATTTAGTCGGAGTAGATACAGTCCATCCTTCTTAAAGCTGTGACCAGTGCTCACAATTCTCACCAGCCATCAGTTCTACAGAGCTTTTAGTGGTTTCGCTCATTGTTTTGGTTTTTCATCATTAACCTCATTTCCAACAGCAGCTGTTTTCAATAGGAAATCACCTATGAAGTTGATTATAACTTAATAAGGTGATATCATGTCAGAGTGGCTTCACAGCTTGTTCTGCTGCCCCCAAGTGGCCAAAAATCATTCACAAGAATACAGACAGAACAGCACATCAAGAACAAAACAACCAAATACAAAAAATACTGGAGTCCTCTGGAAGTATTTCAATATTCATACAACTATTCATTCAGTCTTTGTTGTGTCTCATAATAAATTGACAGTTTTTCCCAGTTCTTTTTAAATGTATTCTCTCTGACTCTTAAATGTATATAAAAAGTAACCTAGTCGTCAAAATCAGGACTTTTTGACGTTAATGATATTTACAATCCTTCAAATTGTAATTTAGGATCACTCACACCTGAGGCGTAGACAGGGTGTAGTTCAGATAGAAACACTTTGGTCAGACTCTAATTGAAAGGTGGATGTGCCCAGTCCAGCTGTAACCGGTCGTGTGTTCTCCTCAGGTCATTCCTGGAGAATAATGTGAAGAGTGCTGTAGCTTGAGAGACGCTGCTCGACAGTGGAGGTGAGAGGTCACACACACACACACACACACACACACACACACACGCACTGCTGTGACAGTTTTTGGACACACACTCACGTCAGTCGTTCCGTCTTCTGTTGTGTCTCCTCACAGACAACTGACTCGTCGATGTGTATGAAGCGTTCTGCAGTCCTGTAGCCATAACCACTACTGTCCCCCGGCCCCTCTCCTCACTGACTGACCTCCCCACTGACTCTGAGCTCACCCCGGCCCCTCGTACAGAGACACCTAAGGGCTCTCAGCGGGAGTGCGCTCGGAGCACCGCGAGCGCACGTTGTGAAGACTAGCAGTGCAGACGGAGGTTGAAGGAAGAGACACCACCTGTGCCTAAAGACCACACACTGTACACGCGTCATCACAGCATGGTCACAGCCATTTAACCCAAAGCTACATGAAGTACATTCCTGACATGTGACCACTGCCACAACTCACGGATGCCAGCGTCCAACCAGCATCTCACATCGGCCACAGACGCCACTTGTCGAAGTCGTTTGACTCACACAGCGACCACGCCTACATCATCCCGCGAGGCTTCATCACCGCCAGTCTTTGTCCGCTCTGATGTGCATCTCACTGGCCTTCATCCCACCACGTGGACGTACAGCCGGAAGGACTGGGAGGGGTGATCTGAATAATGAAGATGAAAATATTTTGTAGCTGAATTTTATGTGATTTGTGCCTGTTTTTATTTGAACTTCAGATTTTTCTACGGAGGCCCATTTCTGCCAGGAAAAGGAAAAAAAATCAGATGGAAAGTTAGGCATGATTAAAATTATTTATTTTCTAAATTCATGGTGAGTCACAATTATGAGATATTAGATAAAAAACAAGACACTTAGGCAAACATCTGAGATATTAAAACCAAATTATGATAAACTAAAAAATTGTCACACTTATCAGATCCTAAGTTAAAATCAACTTTGTTCAAGTCAAAATTAATACTTTTTTTTTTAACATGGTAAGTCAGTATTTATTTTGTCATAATTTTCAGTAATTGTCAGTTTTTACTTGCTTATGTCTATTTTGATGTAGAATTGCAATTTTTACTTTCGTGATTATCTTTTGATTGAATTATATTTTTACCCAAAAGTTAGTTCTACTCGAGATGTAAGTTTTACTTGGTATCTCATAATTTTGTGTCACATGATCTTTTTTTACCAGAGTAATAATTTTGATTTAGCATCTCTACCTTTGATCCAGCGTCATCATTTGTTCCCAAATCATAATTTTGGCATCAACAGCTTATTACTTAGTACCTCCATTATTTTGCCTATTTAAATATCATACTTAATAGTTCACCAAGTTTGACTAGTTAATATCATTTTGAGTCAATTGAAAAGTTACTATCTCATAGTCTTGGCTTTTTTAAGTCAAAACTTTGACTAAATGAGCGTTTTTTATTTTTAACATTCCTTCCATTTCATCTTTTTCTTTTTCCTTTTTTTTTTGGCATAAATCAGCTTCTATGCTTTTCAGATTAACTGTCAAGGGAAGATGTTTTTAATGACGACCCAGAAGAGAAAAAAAATTTACATTGTTTTATGTATGTTGAATCAAACTGTTATTTTTTATTTTATTTTTCAGTCATAATTAACTGAATTAGTAATAGCATTATTGTATTGCACCACTGTATCCTGCTAACACAGGCCTCTCCCCTCCCATCCACTTTTATACCATGATAAGAAAACTGGCCATAGGTACTTCTCCACTACTGCGGCGCTCACAATGCTGTACTGTTTTTTGGAGAGGGGGGCAGGTTTCTATGGGGGAGTTCTTTTTTCAATTATTTTTATGTAAACCATTTTTTTTATGCCAGCAATGAATAATGTAATTTAGGAATGTAATTGTAAGCTATTGTAGTGAAATGTTTTTAATATATACAGTATATATGTGCCCACTGTACCTGTGGGCCTGTTGTAACTGGGGTTGGCTGCTATTTAGATCATACAAGGAAATATTTTGGTACTGTGTCTCAGAATGCTGGGTATTTTAGCATCAACCTAGAATATATTTTTGTAGTGACTCGATTAAGAATCCAATTTTTTTTTTTTTTTTTTTTTGATTTGTATCTTCACACTACACTTTCTTGTGGATAATTATTATTACATGTCTTTTCCCAAGAATGGATGCGTCTGTCTTTATTTTTCTTATTACACTCACACATCTTCACTCTGTAACTGATATTTTTCCACATCATTCGTCTACAAAGAAATGTGTATGAATGAGTTCAACATTTAGACTCCCGACTCATCATTTTCATAAGATTATATTCCAAAACTCAGTGTTTCTGTTTTTTGTTTTTTGGGCAGGGGGGGTTTCTCTTCCCCTGAAAGCCGGACTATAATCTTGGTCTTTGTGAGCCGCAGCAGCCGGGCCACCTCCGACGAAGTGGATAAAGGAGGGATCAGTTGTCATACATGCACAGCCAAGAGTTCTGATCATCCATTATGGAATGAGGCGCTTTGTCCACTAATTGCCTCGAGCCACGGTGGTGGCTTCACTGCAACCTGAGCTCTGTAAGGACCAGGCCGGAGGCCGGAGGCCGGGCCGGCGAACAGACGCAGCTCTCTCAGAGGATGACCCTGCAAGATGAGTCATTGTCATTTGCAACCTGAAGACGTTAAATGAGCTATGAAACGGTGGCTGGGTTCCCGCGACTATTGAGCTTCAATTTGCGTCTCTGGGGTTGCCAACCAAATTTTTATCTCAGGCTTCAGCTCAATAAGTTAAGAGCACAGATGATGATATTTGACATTTGTCCAGTTACTTCTGGTTCTTTGAGTTACTTCTGGTTCTTTGAGACATCAAAGCCTCTTACTTTGTTAAAAATGTCAAGTCATATTCAATATTTGCTTTCCAATGCTGTAAAGTAAGTACATTTAACCAAAGTATCATTTTAAGGTACTGCGAGTATATCTGTTTCATGTTTATACTCCTACTTGAAGTAGAATATTGTACTTTTTACTCCATTTTATCTATTTCTTACCAGTAGTTACTTTGCAGATTAAGATTTTTCCTAAAACATTGACTACCCAGCATTGCATAAAGTTTATATACTACATAAATATATAGATATAAACTGAGACATTTAAGTTAAATATAACTGCATTTCAATCACTGTATTCTAATATGAAGAAGATCTTAACTGTACCTAATAAGTGCAGTGATCATGCAGCTTCATATGCCACACCAGAGAATTTAGGAGACGTAAACCCTCTGTGTGCTTACAAAAATGTTTTATCATTTATTTCAACTCATGAAAAATGGCAGCAAAAACAAGTGTTGCATTTATATTTTTGTTCTGTATTTAGTTCATATATAACTGCACAGGATGCTCCACATTCCACATTTTAAAGCTTCTGATATTTCCTCTCTAAAACAACACAGAACCTAAAATTACAACTTCATTCTCGCTGTGACTTTTTTTCCTGAAATATTAGGATTTTCTTCTCAAAACTACGACTTATATTCTCGTAATATTAGGATTTTTTTTCTTGTAAAATTATGACTTTATTCTCGTTAAGACGTTTTCTTGCAAAATTACAACTTAATTCCTGTAATATTATGACTTTTTTCTTGAAATATTATGATGGTATTCTCAAAATTACTTTATTCTGAATGTGGCTCTAATACTCCGCTGTAGAAAAACAGCATTTACACCTCATAGTCGTTGCAATGTTTCAAATTCTGACTCCTGGAGTACGGAGCCAAAACAAGAACAGAGGTGTCTCCGTCCACATACTTATGGCCTGCTCTGATACACTCACTGTAGAAATGAGGACAGCGCAGCATTCCAGCACACACTGACAGAGTCTCTCTCCGTCTCTCTCCTCCATCAGCACCTATTGTTGCTCACTCCCAGCAGCACCTCTCACCTTTCCTCCCAGGCATTCACCAGCTGGCCATAGGAACAGCGGCACAGCTCCGTGACCTCCCAGGTAAAGATGAATTATTCAAATGACACTTTTGTGTTTGTGTGTATGTGCGTGCCGTTGTACGCTAACTCACCCTCATCAATGAGTTCAGTGTGTGCATGCATAAAACGCACTAAACTTTTGTTGGGGGGGTGTGTGTGTGTGTTGCATTTGTGGCTTCCTGTATGAAGTAGGCGGGTGGGATATTGGTGTGTAACTGCCCCTCACTTCTCCTCCTTTGAGCATGTGTGTGTGTTTGTATCAGTGACACCAGCTCTTGAGGACAAGCGGCAGCACTTTGCAGCCCCCCCAGCCATGCCCGGGTTCACCTGAGAAGCCTGGTAAGGTATATTACACTGAAATGAGCTCTCACTGCTTTCCCCCCAGGGCGCACAGGCTACACATTTACGCAGATCTAAAGATAGCCTTTCACTGCCGTTAGATTTAGCCTGTAGATAAAAGCTGTTGTTTTTTGCTTCCACTTTGCATGAATTTTGATTCCTTGCACTTTTTCTTTGTTTGAACAAGTTGATTTATTGTAAAGTTTGTCTTAATGGAGATTCAGTGCAGCTGTTAAACTCAGCCTCGCAAAGACTGTTAGAAAATAAAGTCAGTTGTGGCTGAACTAGGTCTGAAATCAGGGACTTAAAGTGTGAAACCTGGTCTAAATGCTGATGGATTGGAGAGGACTTGGTTTCATTGAGTTTGACAGACATGTTAGCCAAGCTGCAGCCCTTAACGGCTCATTTTATTGAGTGACTAACTTATCTTCCAAAGTGTGTTGTTGATGGATTTAAATTTTCTAATGTTTGATGACTAAAATCTGCACAATGTGATTCCATTTTCTGTGTTTTAAACGACAAAATAAATACAGTTTATATGGTTTTGTTATTCTGTAGGTAATTTAACCTCTGACGAATTAACTGTCATGTCACCGGTCAAGTCCCAAGGTAGAACAAGTGCAACAAAGAAGAGGGCAGAGGCTGTCAAAAAAGGAAATCAACAGAAAAATGTGAGACAAAATGGTTCCAAGGCGTCTCAGCCTCTCTCTGAGGTACCCAATTGGAAACAAAAGGGAAGAGGCGATGAGAGGAATAATAAAAAGAATGAAGTAAGTGGTATATCACAACTGCAACATGAGAAACATAGTAAGGAGGGTGTAAACAAGACCACCAAACTCAAATGCCCACCTAAAGCACTCACTACAAAACCAGGGAGAATCAACAACAAGCTCCCCGCCAAGAGAAATGACAAAGAAACTCAAAGTGAGGAAGAGGAGGAATCAGAGAGCACTGCAGGAGGCTCAGAGGACGCGACTGAAGAGGAAACTAGTAACGATGAAAAGGAGGAGGACCGGGGCAGTTATGAGACACAGGGGAGTGCGCAGAGCAGTGAGGAGGAGGCTGAGGCATCCGATACTCAAAGAGATACCCAACAGACCGAGCAAGCAACCGAGGAATCAGACAAAGAGTCTTCAGAGGAATCCAAATCTAGGAGTGACTCTGAGGTTGAACCAGTCGCATCCATTGCGGAAGAAGAGGAAACCGATAAGGAAGTTGAAGAATCTGAAGCTGTCACCAGCGAGGGGGGTGAAGACAATGAGTTAACCCGAGGGGACACATCTGAAAAGCCAACAGCTGACCGTAGAAGACGCAGACTGCCTCAAAGTCCCTCGAAGCCTGCACAGTCGGCGAAATACAAGATGTTTAAAAAAACAAAGGCAGATAAGCAGGCTGAGAAGGAAGAAAAACAGAGGGCCAAATCAGAAAAGAAAAGGTTAGAAAAGGAAGCCAAACAAAAAGCCAAGGAACAAAAAAAGAACAAAAAAAAGCCACAGAAAGAGGACAAACCTGGTTCCGCAACAGAGGAGATTCAATCAGTTAAAGGTCTGTCCCTCAACAAGGCTGACACAGCAAAAGACACGACCCAGTCAGCGAACAAAATAAAAAAAAACAACAAGAAACATGCTCCTGTCGAAGCTGATCCAGAAGAAGAAGAAGAGGAGGATGAACCAACAGTGTCCAAAGCCATCAAAGGCCAAAACCGAATAATGCTTCTTAAAGCCAAAGGTAAAGATCTCAAAGCCATTCTGGAGCCCGAGGAAGAGCAGGATGCTGTACGTGTCATGAAAGGGCGGCCACAGAGCATGCTTTTGGGGAAGATCAAGGTGGCATCTCTCCGAGACAAAGGAAATAAGATGTTAGCAAAGCCTGAGGAGGAAACATCAGCAAGTGAGGCCATCGATGGAGGGTCCGGCAAACCCAAGGAAGGTTTGATAGCACGGAGAAAAGGTATGGGAACTCTTCACCAAGTGTCTGGTTGGATTCAGAAGAAAAAACCGAGGGGGTTAAACTTTAGAAAGAAGCTTTCTGCTTGGACTAAAGCCATTGGTGTCTCCCGCTGGCTCTCCCTTCGAGCCATAAAACAAAAACAAGGCACCAGAAAATCCAAAGGAAATATTCTCAAACACAGGATGGCTATGAGAGTTGCCAGTAAAACCAGCCTGGCCAGTAGGAAAAAAGAGAGCTCCTCTCAGGATAAGACAGCTAAAGAGAAAGGCAGCGTCCAGGGAAAGGCAGGGGAGGGAGTGGAAGAAGCAGCCCCAGCTGGAGAGAAAGAGGTAGAGGCCAAATATGCTGTGGTACTCCCCAGGATGAGCAAACTGGGCAAGGTAAAGACAGTCACAGCACTGCCGGCAGCTCCTGGACCTTCCACTCCATCAAGTACCACTGAATCACAAGGAGAACCCGCTCCCTCAGAGCCCAAACCCCCAAAACCAGGTGCCAGGCTTGTACTCCCTGTCAAACCAGATCTCAGCCTCCTGAAGTCGATCAAGAAGTCCTTGCCAGTAGGGTTAACATCAGGCTGGGATGAGGCAGAGAGGGTCCCTGGGTCCAGTGCTACACCAGACGGATCATTGAACCCTGAGGACAGAGACAGGAGAGCTCCCCTTAATCAAAATGGAGTCAGTGTGCTACAGGCTGCAAGAGGGAAGCTAGACCCCTCCCAGATCAAGCTGACCAAGATGTCCTTGTCAGGGGGAATGATAGGTGGTGGACTGACTCCGGCCAAAGGACAAGAGCCAGAGAGAGAGCCTGCACCTGGGTCAACCACTCAGGCTTTTCCAAATGGGGAGGGAAATGCAGTGATGTCAGGTGTTTGGTCCTTGTATGAAGAGGAGGCAGACAGGGAAGTGGCCCAGCTGATGGGTGTGGGTGGTATATATACTACCACCCAACCAGAGGTGCACTGGACTGGGAACCAACGGATGAGTGGAGACCCTCAGGTATGTGTCACATTTTGGTGTCAGTCTCTCTAGTTTTTCATAGCTGTGGCAAAAAATTTGTTAAATTAGGGGGTCGACTTATTCTTTTAAAACCAATCATCTGTCTTTGCTGTGTGTGGTTCAGGACTGGCTGCGTGCTGAGAACTTGTTGCCCCACCAGACAGTGGAGAAGCTAAACAAATGGTCGGTCTATGACAATGGGGGCCAGGTCAGGAGTGTTTCTGCCAACAATGGAAGGGGCCCCTGGGAGTCCGAAGACCCCACCCAGGAGATGTTGGAGAGTCGACTTGTCAGCACACAGGTATCGATACTGTGAGCTCCCTTGGTCTAGAAAATAGAAGAAAAAACATCCTGCCATATTTATTCACCACAAACAGCCAAAGTTTTGACAGTGGAGACATTATTTGTTGCTAGCTACCAATGTAAGCACTGGCTACTGGGAATTATAGTTCTTTATTTTCCTCCATATCCCTCTACTTCTAGTTCTTGTCTCTCTATTCAACATTCACAAATTAAAGCCTCAAAGACACATCTTTGCTTTGTTTCACACCCCCTGGATTAGATTCACGCACCACCTTGTGTTCAGAGTATATCCTCTCGGGAGTGTGAATGTGCTCAGCAAATTTCAACACCAATTGCCCAGATTATCAGAAATGATCAAACATCAAAGATGATTATATGATCAGATATTTTTTTGTGCGCAGCCATGAAAGCAAATCTCTTGAAAACCTTAGGTTACATTTTTGCATCGTGGTGTCTCAACACATTCAAATTTGAAATATATTGTCCTTCATGTGCGGAGTACACTTCATGGCAATCTGAATCAATTTATTTACTTTACAGTCCTAAAATGTTCTGATCTTCATCTAAGTCAGAAGTGTATAGAACACAATGTGCGTAAGCTAATAACACACAATTACAATCTTTCATATCTTTATTGAACACAGCCATTAAACATTCACAGCCTCTCTCTTTATACTGGGTTAAGGTCTGGCCTCTGACTGGACCACTGCAGAAGGTGGATTTTCTTTGTCTGAAGTCGTTGTGTAGTAGATTTACTTCCTGAGCTTCAGCAGGTGGACAGACTCCCTGACATTATTCTGTAGGGTTCCTTCATAAACCTGAGAATGAATTTTTCCCCTGATGATGTGGAGCTGTCAAATCAGTCCCAGATCAC
>NW_019525138.1:2323171-2323835 GCF_002814215.2 Seriola lalandi dorsalis
CGAAACGGTCAGCAGGACAAAGCCTTACCAGAAGGACAGAATTGAGTATATCCGTGTTGAGCGGTGACTCGTCAATGCGTCTGTGGCGTCGGATGTGCTTCCTGGCGCTGTGCATCATGTTGCTGACAGACAGTTTGGAGATCGGTACAGGTGCTGCTGGTTCTGTCAGCTTCGATAAAGCAGAGGTGATGTCACTATTTTCTGTGGGAAAACAAAACAAACACAATAAGCAGTTATCATCTAATATTTTATACAGCATAAACTATGTATTTGTATATTGTATCTCTGTGGAGATGAGTAATAGGAGGCTATATGCTAAAGTTTCATAAACACCAGTAAAGGAGGTAGTAGGCTCCATGTTTTAGAATACAGTGAGAAACTACCCCACCCACTCCAGTGTAAAACAGTACAGCCGGTACTCTGACCTTTGCCCTCGTCTTCAGCCAGTCTTCTTCCCAGAATCTCTTCACTGGACTCCTTCCTACAGCAGAGCTTAAAGAACTCTGTCAGCAAGTCGCCTGCATGGGAAGAGAAGAACGGGTCAAATCCTTCTGAGATCTTTCACACTGATTACAAGTAAAAGAAAATGACTTGAGTTAATATTTTGTCCTGCTAAAGGTATTGCTACCACAGGTAATAATAATAATAATAATAATAATAATAA
>NW_019525138.1:2323885-2324672 GCF_002814215.2 Seriola lalandi dorsalis
TTACCATCATCAAAATATATATGCTACATACAAATTCAGAAATCTGGTCACCTTATCTAACAACTATCTCCTTCATTAATAATTATAGATCAAATTTCAAAGCAATATACCCAATAGTCATCCAGAAAACCTGCTCTGAACCAAAGTGACTGACCACCACACGCTTTACTCCCAAATACCAATAAACCCCCAGTTCAGACTGGTGAATCTATGGCTGTCCAAAGTCTAAGGGCTGGAGTCGGTTCTGCTTCATCACTTACAGCTACTGTGCACAGAAAACAAAGACTTCCTGCTGGTTTATTCATCTCCCGGTCTGTGCAGATACAATAGAACCTACAACACGCTGAAGCATGCTGCTATGCGATTGCAGTATATCGGCTATCACACTGCTGCATCACCGCAGGTGGATGAGTTACCTGCTGTGGAAGGTTTACGGATAGAGGGGAACATCAGCAGCAGAGAGGTGCAGAGAGAAAACACATAAAGGTTCTCGTTCAGTTTTTGAAAATCTAATTATGTTCAGTGTTTAGCAAGAATAGAAGATGGCCGTGGACAGAGGGTAAAGGCTGTCCATGGTTGTATGAAGGTCTTGGTCCTTTTAGGGGACGTGATGATGGTGGATTTATTTGGACTTGTGTCCTTGGATCTGCTCACATTGCTGCCTTTTTTAAGGTGGTGATGCCAGGCAGCAAAAGAGCTGTGGAGGTGGATGAGGTGGAAGATCTGTCCCAGCTGGAGTGAGTTCAGACACACACACACACACACACACACACACACACACACACAC
>NW_019525138.1:2324733-2336837 GCF_002814215.2 Seriola lalandi dorsalis
GGATTTAATAACTGGTTGAACCTCATTTGGCTTCATTAACCTCAAACAAGCTTCCAGTAGCTGCTGATCAGACTGGTACGTATCCAGGAGGAAGGTCACATTAAGGTCTGGCCTCTGACTGGACCAATGGGGAAGGTGGATTTTCTTTGTCTGAAGTCGTTGTGTAGTAGATTTACTTCCTGAGCTTCAGCAGGTGGACAGACTCCCTGACATTATTCTGTAGGGTTCCTTCATAAACCTGAGAATGAATTTTTCCCCTGATGATGTGGAGCTGTCAAATCAGTCCCAGATCACGACGCTCCCTCCACCCTGCTTCACCTGTGGGAGGATGACGTTGGGATGTAGAATGCAGAGCCCTTTTTACACCAAACAATTTAACCTTAGACTCATCAGTCCACAAAACCTTTCCCCAGTGGTGTCGTGTAGAGTCACGCTGCTCTTTATAAACTTCATGGGCACAACAAGGTTTTTTTGTTTCCTCCATGGACACCATGCACCATGCAAACATGCACCATGATGTGTGTGTAGTGGACTCATGAACAGAGATGTTAACCAGCCCAGGTGATTCCTTTAAGCCAGGTTTGATATCTGATGTTTGGCTGTGTGTTATAACGTTCTGCCAGATGCTAGTAAACAACTGACTGCAACTCTAAAAAAACGTCCTGTCCCCAAATATCAACATCATGTATCTTCTTTTATCTAACAATTTTCCCTGCACACCTACACATGTGTTTTTCCGTTTTTCTGGTGAATTAAGGTTGAAGTTTGGTCTTATGCTGAAATTATGTGGCATCATCAAACTTCATGAACAAGTAACAATGATAAAGGTGTAACCTTACCCACACCTACAGTCCTCAAAAACACCTGTGTGGATGGACAACGTGTGGGTAATTTAAAGGATTAGTTGTCCTGATTGTTGTATTTGGATGTATGTTTGGAAAGGAGAGATCTTAGCATTGAGCTGATGGTTGTACTAGACCCGTACAGTCCCCGTTTTTGGTGGCCTGACCCTGGCTTGAGCTGTCCCCAGAAATGTCCCTGTTTTTAACTGTGAACCAAAGACAGACTGGACAGAAAGACGGGCCGCAGAGCGGACAGGCAGACGTCTGGCGCTGTGCTTGTTTTGGCCAACAGAGGGGGCTAGCTGCTAGCTGTAGTAGCTTCACAAATGAAGCTAAAACCAGAAAAATAAAGTTACTGGACTGTTACTAAAGGCACTAAACAATTGAAATGTGGAGAATTTATTTCAGCTAGCGATGTGAAAAGTTTAAGCATTTATATCTTCATGCGTTGCTACGCTTTGCACGAGCTTTAAACTGGCCACCAGAAACCAGGTCAGTTTTAAGAGGCTCATTCCCCTTAGGTGCATTTTTTTACTCAATCTGTTTAAGCTCCATGTGGAAAAACAGCAAAAACAACAAACTTATTGGCCAAGATACACCGGTTGAGAGGCAGGACCACAATCAGAGGCACATACTTTGGTTTGTTGGTGGAACATTTGACAGGCTGAGGGAGAACAGGAGGCTTTCCTTAAATCGCTGTGTTTTAATAGTCTAAACTGAAATATTTATCTTCCATAGAGAAGATAAATATTTCAGTTTCCATTAAACTGAGTCTAAAAAAATGTGGGTACAACAATTACCATCATCAAAATATATATGCTACATACAAATTCAGAAATCTGGTCACCTTATCTAACAACTATCTCCTTCATTAATAATTATAGATCAAATTTCAAAGCAATATACCCAATAGTCATCCAGAAAACCTGCTCTGAACCAAAGTGACTGACCACCACACGCTTTACTCCCAAATACCAATAAACCCCCAGTTCAGACTGGTGAATCTATGGCTGTCCAAAGTCTAAGGGCTGGAGTCGGTTCTGCTTCATCACTTACAGCTACTGTGCACAGAAAACAAAGACTTCCTGCTGGTTTATTCATCTCCCGGTCTGTGCAGATACAATAGAACCTACAACACGCTGAAGCATGCTGCTATGCGATTGCAGTATATCGGCTATCACACTGCTGCATCACCGCAGGTGGATGAGTTACCTGCTGTGGAAGGTTTACGGATAGAGGGGAACATCAGCAGCAGAGAGGTGCAGAGAGAAAACACATAAAGGTTCTCGTTCAGTTTTTGAAAATCTAATTATGTTCAGTGTTTAGCAAGAATAGAAGATGGCCGTGGACAGAGGGTAAAGGCTGTCCATGGTTGTATGAAGGTCTTGGTCCTTTTAGGGGACGTGATGATGGTGGATTTATTTGGACTTGTGTCCTTGGATCTGCTCACATTGCTGCCTTTTTTAAGGTGGTGATGCCAGGCAGCAAAAGAGCTGTGGAGGTGGATGAGGTGGAAGATCTGTCCCAGCTGGAGTGAGTTCAGACACACACACACACACACACACACACACACACACACACACACGGTACCTACAGTATAATTAACCTGTTTGCCTACTGCATGTTCTTAGAGAGGTGTGTGAGAGCTCTGTGCTTCTGAATCTGAAGAAGAGGTTCCACCGTGACTGTATTTATGTAAGTTTCATTACTGACCTCAGTATTTTAAATCCAGTTAAACGTTCTGTCATTGGCTGAAATGATTCCACACTGCGATTGGAGTTTTACATTTAACAGGTTTTTTGCTTATAAAGTGAACAGAAACACAGCAGAATAAATTAATCTTATATGAATTAAAATATTGCTACATGTCTGAAACATGTTTATTTATATTACAAATAAGTGAATATGTTTTGCTTTGGTGGCAGTCCTTCCCAAATCTGTTTTTTTTTCTCTAAACATACATGGTTTGTTTTAGTGTACATATATTCACTGAATGTCTCTGTCATTTTTCCCCAGACTTACATTGGAAACATGCTACTGTCCATTAACCCCTTCAAGCCCCTGAACATCTACACAGATGAGCTGAGACAGAAATACCAGTGCAAAGAGCAGCAGAGAAACCCACCGTGAGCGAACGCTTCTCACTCAGCTGCACTATTAGTCTCTGCTACGGTTGACAGCGTGTGTCAGATCAGATGTTTCAGTACCTTTCCACAGTGTGTTTGACTTTTTGTTGCTCTCTGCTTCAGCCATGTGTACGCCATAGCTGACAACGCCTTCAGCCAGTCTCAGACCTCAACACAGGAGCAGTGCATCATCATAAGGTACCGACAGGAACCACCACCAGGTTCATCTATTTTATAGTATTATTCTTGAGTTTCATCTCTCGTGTGTACTCTCACTCTAGATTATTAGAATTTAACCTAACTGTTCTTTCCCATCATCTACATACATACATGCATTTTTTATTTGCCAACAAATCCTGCAACCAGAAGCCAACGAAGAGCTGGTGATGTTGTGTGTGTATTCAAAGCCTGATGTTATTCCTATGTGCCAAAGAGCTAGAAAAACCGTTATTGTCCAGAAACAATTAAAAAGCCATACTGCTGGACTGGGAGACATGCTCCTTCACCACCATGAACACACACACTTCTGTTTATTCAAATGTGGATTAATCCGCTGTTGAAAATAGTGCCTAAAAATACAATATTTCCTCCTGTTTCAGTGGCGTTTGATAAAAACTACAGTGACCATCTGTTTTAAGAAATGACTGAGCCTTTTTAAAGATTTATGTCATCAGTACAAACCAGTGGGATTCAGATTAGACAGACAGACGAGGAGGTCAGAAGCTTTGAGAAATTAAATTAGAAATAGTTTCTTTGGGATTTTAATCACATTTCATTGACACTAAGAAAAATATTGCTTTGTCATTTAAACCATATGCACTAAGGACATCACATTTCAACAAGGACTCAGAGAATCCATTGATAATATCTGCACATAGAGATGTTTGACAATTTTAAAACAAATAACTATTTAAAATTTCATTATTAGCCATACTAGCATGTCCAACATGCAGTCAAGACTGAAAGATCTTGGAATAAACACAATGGCATGAAGTTTTTTTTTTAAGAAAAGAAACAACTCCTGGATGGAACTAACTTTTCATGTAGAACCATCATCAAGTCAAAATTTTGACCAGTTCTTTGGTTTATAATCAAATTCTTGCAAAACAAATGATATTCCCATCATGCTCAGCTGTACTGTGTGTTGAGTGGCAAATGTTAGCATGCTAGCACGCTAAATTAAGATGGTGACCACGATTAACATTAAACCCGCTAAACATCAACATGTGAGCGTTGTTGTTGTAACTATGCAGATAGCAAAATAAATTTACACCTGGGTCCACGGCCCAAGTCTGGCCCATATACAGCCCACACGATTGTCAGATTCTACTTCCACATCTGGACCAATTCTGGCACACACACAGAAACTCTTCTGGTTGTCTGCCAATTAGAATAGCTACCCGTCCCGTATAATATGTGGGTTGCCCTGTATTTGAAAATAAAATGCTTTGCTTGTCCTGTATTTTCATACAAGTCATGTCCTCAATGTGCTGTGAATAATGTCATGTCACAATTTCATGTAGATCCAAACCAGTTACAGCCTACAGGTGGACTAGACAAGTTTATCAATGAGCAGTAACTGACGAGCTCTGTCTGCTGTGAAGAACTGAAGTCCAACCTGTGGTGCGGATACCGGAGGAAAAAACAGCTGGAATATGCCCATATTCCATATTCCATGGTGGTATATGGGCCAGACTCGGGCCAAGGACAAAGGGAAACTCAGTTTAGATGTGTGTGTTATTTTATGTTTATGGTATAAATCAGCTAAAAGTGTCAGTGGGTGCTCTGGTGGCCTCGGGGTTAAGGTGCCAACCCTGGAGCTCAGTATCTCTAGTTCACGATGAGGCCATTTATTGCGCATCATCTCTCTCCCCCCTCATCTACCCGTCATCTCTCCACCACCAGCGCTCTGATAAAGGAATTAATTGTCCAAAAAAATAAGTAATTTTTTTTCTTGTGTAGTGGCCAGAGTGGTTCAGGAAAAACTGAAGCTACCAAGCTGATAGTTCACTACCTCAGCTCCATGTATCAGGGTAGAAGCAACAATCTGCGACAGGTAAAAATCCTGTTTGATCAGTTAGCAACACTGAAAGGCTTTAGCAGCTGTAGTCCTCCAACCTTTTTCATCTTTGATTCACCTCCATCTTTCTGTTTCTTGACCAGCCCATGGAGGTCTTTCCCATCCTGGAGAGTTTTGGGAATGCCAAGACCATCCTCAACAACAACTCCAGCCGCTTTGGCAAGTACCTCCACATCCACATTCTCCAGTGAGTCCACCTTATGTTACTCTCTGTAGAAATGTCTTTTGATGTTTTTTTTTACCCCCTGTTCCTTTGTTGCTTCCCCTGACTGTGTCTTGTCTTGGTTGACAGTGGGGTCGTTGTAGGGACCTCATTGTCCAGGTATCTCCTTGAGAAGTCCAGGGTTGTATTTCAGGTGAGAGCATTGAGTGAGGTGTGCTGTGTGTTCAAAATAGGCTTCACGGAGGAATCCATATTTCATCAGGTTCAAACTGATTACAAGAAACGCTTTTGGAAAAAAACAACACATCACATTGGCTCTGGTGCCTACGTTGTGGACAGGGCTGCTGGGTAATTTGTCACTGTGGGAATTAGCTGTGTGAGCTAATATACCACAGGACTGTTTGTGTTGGCTTGTAAGGAAATGTCTCAAGTTCCTTTTCTGGTTGGTTGCTTTTGCCTCTTGGTAAATGAATGGTTTGGGGGCTCAGCTTTCTCAGCTTGATAAAGGACACCTCCCCCTATAAAACTGATCAAATGGCTCAGTCCTCAGTTTGCAGCCAAGGCTCTGGGGAGACACTGACTTTGGGAAATATCTTGGCAAATATTAAATGGATTGCTGTGAAGTAAGAGAACAACACACGGCCACTAATTTGTGCTTCATTAAGGGGTTTTTGTTTGTTTCAGTTTTCCTCTAAGTGTACTGTAATACATCAGAATTAATGAACTGCATGGATTCCTATGTCTCGTTCTTGTCTCATTTGCCTTGTAGGCCAATGAGGAGAGGAACTACCATGTGTTTTATGAGCTGCTGGCCGGTATGAACGACTGGGACAAACAGGCGCTCTACCTGCAGGGAGCCGAGACCTATTACTACCTGAACCAAGTACATCACACATCAGCGAACACACAACTATGCCCATCTCTGATTTTTCCTCATGTTTTCCCTTCCCTTTCACATTTATTCTCCCCCTGTCCTCCTGTAGGGCGGCGCCTGCGAGCTGAACGGGAAGCAGGACAAAGAGGACTTCCAACTTTTGGTTCAGTGCTTTGACGCCATCGGCCTCCACGCTGACCAGGTCTCCACCGTCTGGGCCATCCTGTCCTCCATTCTGCAGCTCGGCAACATCTGCTTCAGCTCATACGAGGTATGTGTGTGTGTGTGTGTGTGTGTGTGTGGGAGAGAGAGAGTTAGTCAGATCAAACGCTGGTATCATACATCAGCTGGTGTTGTTTCAGAGCGAGTCCTTTGAGGTGTCCCGGATCTTCAGCGAGGCTGAGGCCAGGAGGGTTGGCTCCCTGCTGCAGATTTCCTCTGAGGCCCTGCAGACTGTCATCACTCACAGAGTCACAGTCAGTAGCCTCTCATGCACCTGTCAGGCCTTAGTGTTCCCTGCTTTAAATATACACACTGATCAGCTCTCTCATCCGCAGGAGACGACGTACGACAGGATCTACTGCCCTCTGTCTGTGGAAAGTGCCATAGAATCCAGGTAGGAAAGTTTAAACACAAATAACAGACACCACTATACTTTGAGAGATGCTTCCTGCTATCCGTCCAGTCATCCATCCATTCCCTGCCACTTGTTCTGGACGTGGTTGCAGTGGCAGCAGGCTAAGGATGCCATGTCCTGTAGGTCTTCACAGGTGACCCCTGAGCCCCTCCCAGGCTGAATGATAGATATAAACCAGATGTGTCCAACAGGTGGCTGGAGAGCTACTAGCAGCTCAGCCCCTGTTTCAGAGTACTCACACGAAGTTTCAGAGAATAGAGTCTGTACCTCTCTTCAACACCTAATCATATTTGTCAGTTGTCAGTCAAATGAGTTACACTGTCTTTGTTTAAATCAGACAGGTCGTACACATGCAGTGATAGCGACTCTTCTGGATAGAGTTAATTGTTAAAAGTCTTCACATTAACACATATAAACTAAACTTTTCCAACAAACAGGGAATATGTTGCCATGGATACAGTGAGTTAAACTATGGGTTTCAACTTGAGCCCATGTTTGTTTACATTTTGGAAAATGAAGCGTAGTGACGGATCCATTTTAACTTCCTGTTTGTTGTTAACCATTGATGACTGAGGAGCTTCCTCTTTCTCTGGTTTCTACTCAGATTTATTTACAGTGGTGTTTTCAGGTCTGTGTTCAGGGCTGACTGAATCATGACTCACATTTTTGTCTGTATTTGGATGTTGATATTTGATGACTTGTTAGTTGATTTTATTCATCTGATTTGGTTTGGAGATCACTTGTGTTTTGATTATATGTGAATGAATGTAACCAGTGATATAAGACATGTGGAGCTCTCAGCCCCTTTCATCCTGTCAAAGTAGCTCTCAGAGTATAAAAGGTGGGAGACCCCTGATGGGTGTTCTGGCTCTGCCCTGTTGTCTCCTTCCAGCTGGATGTACCTTGACTACTTCCACAAGGAGGAATTCAGGAGTAACACATGTGGTTTTATATATTTATGTGTTTGATATCATTGAATATCAACAAAAGCCTACTTGCTGGTAAATGGACACACATCTAGTTTGTATCTTCGTGTTAAATTTGAAGTTTTCCTGATGACATCATCAGGGTTATTTCCTCAGACTGTGTCCAGAGTTCAGAGCCACTGAAGACATCATACAGCTGTTGAATTGAGCTTGATGTGTAAAATCGTTTGAGTTGCTTGGACTGTGAAACAAATTGTTTTAACTTGCACTTAAAGGTACGTGTGCCTCCTCTCTCTCTCTCGTAGAGATGCCATAGCCAAAGCCTTGTACTCAGTGTTGTTCGACTGGTTGTTGGAGCAGATCAACGACTGGCTGAGTCCCACAGAGATGGACAGCACAGTGGGGATAGTGGACATCTACGGGTTTGAGGTTGGTATCCTGGACTGAGATCTGGTCTTCTGGATTATCCGGTGGCGTTGGTCGGACGTGACGTCACAGGTCCCTCTGTGTCCCTCTGCAGGACCTGGGAGTGAACAGCTTTGAGCAGCTGTGTATCAACTTTGCCAATGAGCAGCTGCAGCACTATGTCAACAAGGCGGTGATATGTCAGGAGGAGGTCAGTGGGCTGTAGGTTACATCCACCATCTACATGATCGTGGATCAACCCCTTGTAAATTGATTATTAGTCATAATTAATGACTTAATCAACAGTTGATGAGTCATTTACTAATGGCCTATAGAGCTGTTGAGTTGCCAGTTTATTAACATTTACAACAGCAGAGTCGATGGATCAGTGCAATAACCATTAGAACGTGAGAAACTCATTCCTTCTAAAAGTGTATATAACAAGCAATGACTTTATTTATGACTTACCTTTATTAACGACCTGACTTTCAATGACTCGCCAGCAAAAGCAATTAATCACAAACTGGCAACCCAAACATCGTCCTTCCCTATTAAGAACTTATAACTGATCTAAAAGGCATTAATAAACAGTTTATTAACAACTACTGAGGCTACTAGGTAAAACCTATGAGCCCTTCATTGAGGGTGACTTTTTATAAAGCGGTACAACGTTCATAGTTTTGTGAAAAAGAAGTTCCAAGACACATGTCAAGCAAAATAATAAAAAAGAACTCATGACTAAGTATTAAAACCAAGTCTTACAAACCACAGCTTAACATATTGTCATACTCCAGCTCCATAGCCCTCAGCCTACACCGGAGTATGTAGCATAGACTTTACACTTTAGTGAAGTCAGGATGAGCATGCCTTTAGTATCAGTTACAGTTTATGCTAATATGTTAGCATTGAGTGTTGAAGCCAGTGGTGTCAGTGCTCTCATCAACTAATGGGAAATCTGGACAATGAAACCAAGGAACAGTGGGGGTGTGTGTGTGCGTGTGTGTGTGTGTGTGTGTATGTGTGTGTTTGTATGTGTGTGTGCTACAGGAGGAGTACAGTGCAGAACAGATCCAGTGGCACTCGATGCCGCACAAGAACTTCCACTCCTGCCTGGAGCTGATCTCTTCCAGGCCACACGGCATCCTCCGCATACTGGACGACCAGACCTGCCTCCCCCAGGTACACACACAAACAAACACACAAACACACAAACACACAAACACACAAACACTCTATGTGGGGGACCCGTTATTTACATAATGCATTCCCTAGCACCTTACCCTAAGTGAATGCCTAACCCCAACCCTAACCTTATCCTATTTCTACCCGTAACTCTAAAATCAAGTCTTCACCAAACAGCCATTTAAACTTGTGGGGTCCACAGTTGTGGTGGGCTCCTGGTTTTCAAAGCCCCTTTTCAGACTAGATACATTAGAAAGACAAACAAATGTGCAAATGTTTGTGACCCTATTACTTTTCCAGGTGTGGGATCATAGTTGTTAAACACAATACATTATATTATTTTCACGCTTTGACAACCACTTGATAAGCATGGAAACGCCCACTTTGCTCATATGACAGCGTGTCAGGATCATTCGTTTTGGGAAAAAAAAAGTGGTAAAAATGAAAATGTGCAGCCTTAGACTGAAGACAAGGAGCTGCAAGCAGAGCCTTCACATAACTCTGTGCTTTTTCAGGCCACCGACCACACCTTCCTCCAGAAGTGCCACTATCACCATGGGAACAGCCCCCACTATGCCAAGCCCAAGAACCCACTCCCAGTCTTCACTATTTATCACTATGCTGGAGCTGTCACCTATCAGGTATGAGCACAGCTGATCCGTCAAACAGCAGCTGATGCAGGGAGGAGGTTTATATTCAAATACATCTCTGTGTTTCCAGGTCCATAACTTCCTGAATAAGAACCACGACCAGTTCAGGACAGAAGTGGTGGAGCTTTTCGCCAGGAGTCGCTTAAAGGTGAAACAGCTGGAAACACACACACTCCTGTTCTAACGAGAGACTTTAATCACATTTTACAGTGTTTTACAGGCCAACCAACAAATGAATAGAACAAGGCTGTAAAGAGATAAACAGCCAGCAATGGGAGACTAACACTAAAAATAAAAATAAAGAGACAGATCAATAATAAAAGTGGCATAAAATAGATAAAACCAAAACACAGTAGTTGAAGAACGTCCAAGACGTCATGCCGTGATTCAAAAATAGTTGAAAAACAAAAGTTGTGCTGACGTGCAGGACGCTTCATGACCATCATACATATGTTGCCAAATTTGCCGTTACAGTCACCAAAGTACCAAAGAAAAATGTATATACTGTCATAATAGTGATTACTGCATCTTATCATTATGACTGAGCATCTCATAAGTTTCAGAAGTCGAGTATTTTGTCCTCTGATGAAGTGTTTCTTCTTCTGTGGTGTAAGACCTGTACAGTGCTATCACAAGTGGCTCTTCTACTCTAATTATAGGTATCTTCCTTCAATTATGAAATGACTTGCTACTACTATTTTTTTATCATGCCTCCGCTGCCATCCCATTCTCATGAACATATCGCAGTAACACCTTGAATGAACTTCTTCAAATTGAGCACAAAGATTCATTTGGACTCAATGGTGAAATTATTTGAATTTGGTGGTCAAAGGTCAAAGGTCAAGGTCACTGTGACCTTCATACACCAATTATGACACAATTTAATTCAAATGTCTATAAGGATAAAATGAAATGATAACATTTTTATGTCCAAATAGTCAAAGGTCAACTTCACTGTGATAACATACTCTGCAAAAAACACTTCTGGCCGTTATTCAACACTGTAATTAACTGAAAATAACGAGAAGGAGAGATTGTGACCATATTTCCAGCAACTTGGCTGGTTGGTGGAGGCATTCCGCCGTGAGGCAGAAATTCTAGTTTTTTTAAACTGTTTGCCTTCTACAATAAAAAAGAGCAACAAGCAAAAGAAAATCAAGTATAAAAGTGATAATGATTTATTACTGGTATCATTACGAGAATTCATTATTTCCACTGAATACATTATACATCAACATGACATATGGACATCAGTTGCTTCTGTAGGCTTTCAAAAACAGGTTTCCATCATGTTTCCCTGTTGCGCAGATGGTGTCCGAGTTGTTCCAGAAGCTTCAGGACGGTTACATTCAGCAGAGGGAGCTGGGCTGGAGAGGGAAGGGCCTCCGCCAGCAGCCCTCCACCGCTGCCTCACACTTCCTCCAGTCCCTGACTGAACTCACCACCCGGCTGGAGAGGTACCGACACGCCGGCCGCACTCCGTCCACACGGAGCTGTCATTAAACAGATGTTTGGCTCCGACTCAGTGTCATGTGAAGGGGATACACGTTCGCAGCGTGCGTTTAAAATCACACAGCTGTGGTTTGTCGAGATCACGGGTTTAATAAATGTAATGGAAGAAAAGATACTGGGAGCATGATGTTTTCATCGGGTGTGAATCATCACTGAGACCAACTCTACAAGAGACTTCACAAGAAGACCTATTTCCTGATTAGTAACGTGTCTGTGTTTTTTTCCAGATGCAAAACCACGTTCATCCACTGTCTGAAGCCAAACTATGTCAAGGTAACGTCGGTCAGTTTCATTTGAATATCATCTGGTATTATAACACTAGATACATATTCTAGATTTTCATTTTCACACACTGTGTCTCTTGTGTCTTCTGGCAGCTTCCTGGGATCTTTGATGTGGACTATGTGTCAGCCCAGCTGAGGCATGCTGGGACCCTGGAGACCATCCACATCAGGAAAGAGGGTTTCCCCATACGGATTCAATACTCCTACTTCATCGAGAGGTGTTGCACATATACAAAGCATCCCTGCCTGCACCGTCATTGTAGAACTTAAATGTTATAGGACCATATAGTCTAAAGGTCTCTGTCCATGTGTGGTTTGATTATAGATCAGGTCCAGGTTCTATATTAATACTGTGAAAGTATCAAAGCCTCAGTCCACAGAGAAATACACACAGCCTGTATTCAGACACTGAGCCTTAAAACC
>NW_019525138.1:2336887-2337916 GCF_002814215.2 Seriola lalandi dorsalis
AAGCCAACGAAGAGCTGGTGATGTTGTGTGTGTATTCAAAGCCTGATGTTATTCCTATGTGCCAAAGAGCTAGAAAAACCGTTATTGTCCAGAAACAATTAAAAAGCCATACTGCTGGACTGGGAGACATGCTCCTTCACCACCATGAACACACACACTTCTGTTTATTCAAATGTGGATTAATCCGCTGTTGAAAATAGTGCCTAAAAATACAATATTTCCTCCTGTTTCAGTGGTTTTCAGTGGCTCAAGATTTATGTCATCAGTACAAACCAGTGGGATTCAGATTAGACAGACAGACGAGGAGGTCAGAAGCTTTGACATATCAAATGATATTCCCATCATGCTCAGCTGTACTGTGTGTTGAGTGGCAAATGTTAGCATGCTAGCACGCTAAATTAAGATGGTGACCACGATTAACATTAAACCCGCTAAACATCAACATGTGAGCGTTGTTGTTGTAACTATGCAGATAGCAAAATAAATCCGGCCCAGTTTACAGCTGGGTCCACGGCCCAAGTCTGGCCCATATACAGCCCACACGATTGTCAGATTCTACTTCCACATCTGGACCAATTCTGGCACACACACAGAAACTCTTCTGGTTGTCTGCCAATTAGAATAGCTACCCGTCCCGTATAATATGTGGGTTGCCCTGTATTTGAAAATAAAATGCTTTGCTTGTCCTGTATTTTCATACAAGTCATGTCCTCAATGTGCTGTGAATAATGTCATGTCACAATTTCATGTAGATCCAAACCAGTTACAGCCTACAGGTGGACTAGACAAGTTTATCAATGAGCAGTAACTGACGAGCTCTGTCTGCTGTGAAGAACTGAAGTCCAACCTGTGGTGCGGATACCGGAGGAAAAAACAGCTGGAATATGCCCATATTCCATATTCCATGGTGGTATATGGGCCAGACTCGGGCCAAGGACAAAGGGAAACTCAGTTTAGATGTGTGTGTTATTTTATGTTTATGGTATAAATCAGCTAAAAGTGTCAGTGGGTGCTCTGGTGGCCTCGGGG